>NC_088931.1:24755000-25055000 GCF_038396675.1 Hydra vulgaris
ACCGAATAGAAACAACACAATCATAAAGTAACTCTTTAAAACTCTAACTTATCTTATATTTATTTTATAACTAATATTAGTGCTATAAATATTAAATTTAAAAATTATCCTGATGTTTGAAAGAAAAAAAAAGTTCTGCTGATAAATCTAAAAACCAAAAATACTTTCTTTTTTTTAGTGAGAAAAAATTTGATTTCATGGTAAATGAAAATAAAATAAAACTAAAACTATATAAAAATAAAAAATAGAAAAGTGGTATTCTTTATTTAATTACAATTTTTATTTTGTCAAAAGTCTCCAGTTGAACCAAAATGATTAATGTAATGCAAACTTTTTTTTATAAAAAGGAAAAGCCTAATCTAGCTGTGTAATTGTGTAAGTTGTTTAAAAAACTCTGCTGTAAGTTTTGTTATTCAAACCAGATATTTTAACAACAGAAAAAACTATGCAGGTTCATGAAGTTAATATTAGCCTCTATGGAATTAATGTTAACCTCTATGGAGTTAGTATTAACCTCTCAACCAGAAGTATAATAGCAAAACAACAAATTTTTTTGTTAGTATCTCAATAAATAATTTGTTTTGGTAATTTTAACTCCAAATTTATTTTCTTATGTTTACTTACAAAATAAACGTAACTTGTCTTGGCACTTGGGAATCCCTTTAATGAAGCACATTTGATTGCCTTCGGTTCAGCAAAACATGGTTTTCAATCAGACTTTGTTTAAAAGAGGACAAGGAAAAAGAAGACTTTTAACAAAGAAGCCAAAAACAAACCATTTCCACAAAAATGAAGAAAAGTTTAAGGTGAGCATATACAATATTGCTTATAATAAAAACAAAATGCAAAATTTTGGTATAAACCTATGTGAACAATGTGGATGAAGAGAAACTTATTAGAGATTTTTCATATGGATATTCTAAAATGCGCCAATCTTTACATTTTAAAAGAATTTCTTATATGCTTCGTAATTTCTTACAAGCTGTTGAATGGGATCTACCAGAGAATCTTCAGTCTAGTCTCTCTTTGAATTAATATGCATTTTGCTGATAATAGATTTTTAACACGATTTTTGTTTCTGTTTCCAAAGGAAAGTGGTCTTTCAGTAAGCTTGGTCTAGTCAAGATAGCGCAAAGATCTACAATGACTCAAGACCGGCTTACCAATCTCCTAGTTATACCTACTGAGCACGATCTTGTAAAAACTCTGTGCTACAGTAAAATTATTGCATTAATGTTGATTTTTTATGCAACAACTAATGTAGAATAACTTTAGACATACAGTTACTAGCAATATAATTATTTTTGTTTACTTTTTTGTTTATTGTCTGTGTATTTTTTTATTTTTTGTTTAGTTTATTAAAAAAATAGCAGCTTCCTTGACTGTTGTGGTCCCCTCAGCCATGGGAAGGAAATTAAGTAAAAAAAAAAAAATCAATTCTTTTAGTATTTGTATTGGTAATCAAACTTTTTTGGAATAATTAGATATGATGGGGTGCTAGTGAATGTTTGACCCCAGGCATCATAAGGAGCCGGGGCAGGCCTATATATACATATATATATATATATATATATATATATATATATATATATGTATAATATATATATACATACATATATACATACATGCTGTTAATATTTTAGAGAGTTTTGTTTTCTTTTGATTATTTTTATTGTGAATTTTAATATGTAACAAAAAAAATTGTTATAATTGCAGCTACACTGAAAATTCTTTTTGATGCAATACAAACATTAAACTACACTTAGTTTATTTTTTGATAAATTTTCATAATTTTAAAGTGTTTTAAACTAAAAAAAAAATAACTATTAATATTAAAAAGAATAACAAAATGAATATACTTTTTGTATAAGTTTATTCTTCTTTTTTCGGTTCTTTTCAAAAATATTTTTTCTAATGTCAAGATCAAACAGTAAAGCAATTTGTTGCAGTTGCTTTTTTCTATTTTATCTATTTCAAAAAGGCTAAATGACTAAATGTGTGAAACTAAACAAAATTTTTATGTCATATTATGTTATTAGTTAGAAAATTATTTCAAATCTGTCACTGTAGTATTTTTTGTTATACAAATTAGTCAAGTTCTATAAATATACATTTTTTTTTTTTAACATGTTCCCTTCCAACAAGAAAGTAACTATTATTAGAGTTCGAAGTTACTGGAAGAGAAAAGATGAAGATTGTAGAGCAAGATAACGATTGACAGACGGCTTAAAAGATAGCAAATTATATGAATCTGGAAAGCAAGATAAAGGAAGCGAATTCCAAAGAACTGATGTTCAAGGGAAAAAACTAGAGGAATAAGAGTTTTTGGAGCATTTAGCAACAGTCACAGAAAAAGGATGAGACTTAATTGAATAACAAGTAACACGAGAATGAAATTTAGTAGATGGCACAAGAGACGCTTGCTCTTTAGAGCAGTGCCCATTATAATATTTGTAGAAAAAAGAAAGAGAAGCAACATTATGATGATGTGATAATGGTTGGAGGTTGGCTGCAAGAGCAAGTCCACCTATGTATACAATGCGTTTTTGCACCATTTTGAGTTTATGTTCATACATTTAATTCCTAAATATTAAGAAAAGTTAGAAGTTTGTGTTGTACTTATATAAATGCATTTAAATCTTTTGTTTAGAAAATAAATATATAAAAACAAATCAATGTTTTACATATAATTGGAGTGATGTGGTAATTGGTGTTGGAACTGTTTTTGAGTTACAGAATTGTAAAATTTTTAGTAGTCAAAAAATTAAATTTCGAGAAGAATGCATTAGCTTTTTAATTGCTGTAGCGGTAAATTAAAAGAGTTTTCTCCACTTAAATACAAGGCTCCTTGGCATTTATCATCGTTTCTGCCAAAGGTTATTATCAGGTCACCTGACAAAGTGAAGGTCCGTTTTGATTCTTTAGCATCATTTCTACGTGAATCTGGGCTAATAAAATCAGTCCTAGCTGATTAAGCTATGAGCCAGTATGTTAGCCTATGCAATTTGGCATCATTAAAAATGGAGAGTTTTGGAAATTTTGATTTTATTAAGTGGCGTTTAGATGACTTTTACGATAAACTAATTAACAAAGATACGCAGTACTCAGCATTATTTGAAATAGCAAAAATTGTAATGATTTTATCTCATGGCAATGCACAAGTAGAGCAAGGTTTTAATGTTAACTCATGTTTTAGTAGAAAAGCTTGCTGCAGAATCTGTAGTTGCCCAGCAACAAATTTATGATCCAATCCTTGATGTTGATGGACTGTGCAATGTACATATCACACCAAAAATGTTGAAAAGTGTTTGTTTATCGTATAGCTGATACTAACAAGCTCTGTCTGACATGAGAAAAAGTAAAGAAGAACAACAAAAGAAAAGTGAAAAGCGTGTGAAAAGCGGTGTGCCATACAATTAATAAATGAATTAAAAGCCAAAAAAGCCATATTAGAAAAGGATGCTGAAGCCGTTTGTCATCTTCCATATATCATAATTAGTCTTAATGATTCTTCCTTATTTTTACTTATTACTTTTACGATTTTTACTTTTTTCATTCTTACAATTTTTTTAAAACTCTTTTAAGATTTGTTTTGAGTTTCTTAATAAAAGGTCAATTCATTGATGCATGTCAACTAGATATTGCTTGGGTTTTTAAATCAATATATCAGTGATAACAGGAGTTGCTTTATCAATGCATATGGATATAAATCCACATCAAATGCTTAAAGCGTTTAGTTTTGCTTGATTAGGCAAATTAATGTTTTAATATGGTTATTTTCAGTGTTTATTGAAAAATTTTAACTAGATTCTCATTTAAGTTATTAAAACACTAATTAATTTAAACAGTTATTAATTTATTTAACTTTACAATTTTTTATATATATCGTTTTTAATTTAATGGTTTTCTCCTTTAGATGTTCACTTTCGAAGATCAACTCGAAGTCGCAAGTCTTCTGAAGAAGCAGCGGAAAACGTTTCACAAAAATCAGTTAATAATGATGCTAAGGCTAAAGTAGTAAGCAATCCCCTTTGATGATTTTCATATCTTTATAACTTTTTTGTTTGTTTACAAACTAAACCTTGTAAAATGTTCTGATCTTTTTAATTTAAATACTTACTACTTTGTATTAAAACAAATTTCAGCAACTTGAATTTATTATAAATATATTTATTTATTATATAATAATGATTATTTAACAGCTTATTTAATTTGAATTCTTCATTAATAAATATTTACTTTCAGCAGAAATGTAACTTTGGTATAAATAATATTATTTTTTTAAATCACTTTTTTATCTCAAGAAAAAAGCAAATGAGACTGAAGGGTTTTTTATGGTTTATCCTCTTATGCCAAATGGTGACTCTCCTGCTGATATATATGGCGTAGAACATTTTTTGCGTCTATTTGGTAAGTATTTTGCAATTATTGTACTTTAGTTTCTTAAGGGGTATTACTTTTTTATTTGTTTTTTTTTTAGTTAAACTGCCAGTTTTGCTTGCTGTCGCGAATATAGAAGAAGAAAAAATCAATATATTTCTTAAATGTGTTTCAAATCTTTTGGAGTATGATTTTAGTTTTTATATAAATACAAAGGAAATATTTATTATTAGTTACATGTAATTTAATTATATATATATATATATATATATATATATATATATATATATATATATATATATATATATATATATATATATATATATATATATATAAATATATATATATATATATATATATATATATATATATATATATATATATATATATATATATATATATATGAGTAAATGTTCCAGGTAACAAAAGAAAAACTATTCAAACTAGGATGAGTAAAATATATTTATTATTTAAATTTTGATAAATATTTAAAAAAAATTTTCTCTAACACAGAAGGCCTTTCATATAAAATCTTCAACTGTGTATGAGATATACAAAACTAAAAAAACTCTTTATATTGAACCTCCTATAAAAACTTTTTTAAAAAGGAAGTAATTAAGGTTAATTAATATAATATAAGTTAAATAATATAATTTTGTTAATTATAGTTCTTTATATAAATAAAGAACTATAATTAACAAAATTATAGCATAACTTGATATTAGTTGGTAAGGAAAATTTTAAAAGTAATGTGAAAATAATTACTTCCTGTTTATATGTTCATTGTATCATGTCCCTGTTTATGTAGGTGAGCTTCATAAATAAGAAGTAAATTCTCATTTGAGAGTTTTAACATCGGAAATAATTTAAAAAAAGGTTCATTTTTATGGCAATTGAAAACATGCTGATCAAATTTATCTGAACCAATACCTGTTCTGCATGTGTAGATGCGTAGATTAGTTCTTAACCTTAGGTTATTAGTTTTACCAATGTATGTTGTTTTTCCATCGCATCCATTACATGATAGAAAATAAATAATATTTTTTGAATTACATGATATTGAAGTTTTATTGTACCATACTTTACCAGATGATGTGGTAAAATGGTTAACAAACTGAAGATACATTGAACATAACTTACAACGTTTTGATATGCATTTTAAAACCTTGCATTCATCGTTAATAAAAACTGGTTTCTTATTAAAACTTGATGTACTAATGTGTCTTAAAATGTTTTTTGGTTGGCGTTGTGATAGTACAATAGAAGTGTTTTCAAAAACTGATTTTAATTTATTGTCTAAAACAGATAGTTTCAAAATACCATGTAGAGTAGTTAACAAATTTTCAAAATTAATATTTGCAAAATTTGTAGTTACAAAAGGTATAATTTTGTTCTTTTCTCTTTTTTGAGGCGCTGGTCCCTGTAGTCGAGCTTTATAGATTCCATTATTAATGATTTTTACTGGGTAATTGCATCGAACTAAAAATTGTTTTAGTTGTTGAAGTCTGATTTCCATTTTTATTGGATTAGATACGAAGCAAATGATTCGTTTAGCTAATGTAAAAGGTATATTTTCCTTTGTGTGTTTAGGGTGATGGCTTTTGTAATTTAGATAGTCATGGGAGTTTGTAGGCTTATAAAAAATATCTGTTTCAATAATGTTGTTATCATGTAGAATAACTGTTATATCTAAAAAGTTTAAAAGTTGGTACTGTGTGGTATTCGTATATGAAATTTTAGATTGTTCTTCTGTATATTTGATATCGGGGTGTAAAGAATTGAGACACTTTAACAGCAAATTAACATTAATTGATTTTAATAAAGCGACAAAACCATCATCCATGTATCTTTTGAAATTGTTTTGAATATTCTCGCATTCAATTTTATTGAAGAAAATCGGTAAAACTTTAGGAAATAATTTCACTTCTTCAAGTTATCCTACTACTAAACAAGCATATGGTGGAGCCATTTTTGTTCCCATAGCTGTTCCAATTATGTTCACATCGAATCCACTTTTATCAAACATTGTACAACAAATAAATAACTTAGTTCCTGGTGAAATGAAAGTAAAATATAACATTACAAAAAAAGAACATAATGCCTTAGAAGAACTAAAGAGTAACAACAAAATTATCATTAAATCTGCTGATAAAGGAGGTTGTTTAGTTCTGATGGATGCAGATTACTATAGAGATAAACTTGTGTACCATGACCATTTATTAACTGAAACATATAAAAAAAGTTTGTAGTAACACAGATGAAATATGTTTTAAGAAACTTAAAAATCACGTGGATAAATTTAAAGAATGTTTAACAAAAAAAGAAATTACTTATCTCAAAAACTATGAATGGAAAACTAGCAATTTTTATGTGTTACCGAAAATTCACAAATCTAATGCAATAGAAAATTTTATAAAAGAATCTAATAAGGAATATATTGAATGTTTATGCCCCGATGATCTGAATGGAAGACTAATAGTTGGAGGTTCTTTTTCCCCCACCCAGCGCCTTAGTGAACTCGTTGAAAAAATCTTATCACCTCTTGTACCAAAATTAACAACATATATAAAAGATGGAGTACCAAAATACTACTTTATACAGTGTTGATATTTCTAATCTTTATACTAGTATTTCTCGTGAACTAGGTTTAGAAGCAATTAAATTTTGGATAAGTAAATTACGTGATGATATACCTATCAGATTTTCGGAAGCTTTTATTTTAGAAAGCGTGAATTTTATTTTAAAGAACAATAATTTTCCTTTCAATAATGAGTTTTTCAATCAACTAATTGGAACAGCTATGGGAACAAAAATGGCTCCACCATATGCTTGTTTAGTAGTAGGATAACTTGAAGAAGTGAAATTATTTCCTAAAGTTTTACCGATTTTCTTCAATAAAATTGAATGCGAGAATATTCAAAACAATTTCAAAAGATACATGGATGATGGTTTTGTCGCTTTATTAAAATCAATTAATGTTAATTTGCTGTTAAAGTGTCTCAATTCTTTACACCCCGATATCAAATATACAGAAGAACAATCTAAAATTTCATATACGAATACCACACAGTACCAACTTTTAAACTTTTTAGATATAACAGTTATTCTACATGATAACAACATTATTGAAACAGATATTTTTTATAAGCCTACAAACTCCCATGACTATCTAAATTACAAAAGCCATCACCCTAAACACACAAAGGAAAATATACCTTTTACATTAGCTAAACGAATCGTTTGCTTCGTATCTAATCCAATAAAAATGGAAATCAGACTTCAACAACTAAAACAACTTTTAGTTCGATGCAATTACCCAGTAAAAATCATTAATAATGGAATCTATAAAGCTCGACTACAGGGACCAGCGCCTCAAAAAAGAGAAAAAAACAAAATTATACCTTTTGTAACTACAAATTTTGCAAATATTAATTTTGAAAATTTGTTAACTACTCTACATGGTATTTTGAAACTATCTGTTTTAGACAATAAATTAAAATCAGTTTTTGAAAACACTTCTATTGTACTATCACAACGCCAACCAAAAAATATTTTAAGACACATTAGTACATCAAGTTTTAATAAGAAACCAGTTTTTATTAACGATGAATGCAAGGTTTTAAAATTCATATCAAAACGTTGTAAGTTATGTTCAATGTATCTTCAGTTTGTTAACCATTTTACCACATCATCTGGTAAAGTATGGTACAATAAAACTTCAATATCATGTAATTCAAAAAATATTATTTATTTTCTATCATGTAATGGATGCGATGGAAAAACAACATACATTGGTAAAACTAATAACCTAAGGTTAAGAACTAATCTACGCATCTACACATGCAGAACAGGTATTGGTTCAGATAAATTTGATCAGCATGTTTTCAATTGCCATAAAAATGAACCTTTTTTTAAATTATTTCCGATGTTAAAACTCTCAAATGAGAATTTACTTCTTATTTATGAAGCTCACCTATATAAACAGGGACATGAAACAATGAACATATAAACAGGAAGTAATTATTTTCACATTACTTTTAAAATTTTCCTTACCAACTAATATCAAGTTATGCTATAATTTTGTTAATTATAGTTCTTTATTTATATAAAGAACTATAATTAACAAAATTATATTATTTAACTTATATTAATTAACCTTAATTACTTCCTTTTTAAAAAAGTTTTTATAGGAGGTTCAATATAAAGAGTTTTTTTAGTTTTGTATATCTCATACACAGTTGAAGATTTTATATGAAAGGCCTTCTGTGTTAGAGAAAATTTTTTTTAAATATTTATCAAAATTTAAATATATATTTTACTCATCTTAGTTTGAATAGTTTTTCTTTTGTTACCTGGAACATTTACTCATATTTGTTAAAAAAATTTGCTAAATATATATATATATATATATATATCTTTGTGTGTGTTTATAATATATTGTATTTTTTTTAATATAGTTTTTTTGTTGAGGAAGCTATATTGTATAAAGTAATCAAAGAGAGTATTTATTTTGTAGGTATCTTTCAAAGAGAAAAGATCTTTTTTCCATAGATGTGTATTCTGACGCTATAATCTAATTTTGATTCATACTTAACGATAAACGACAACATTCTGGTTCTTGTAAGAAAAAGGGATTACTAAAAGCTCATTGTTTTTACAATAAAAACTACACACAAATAACGATATTATATTTCAGATGTCGCTTTTTTTCAATCCTGTTCGTTTGCTTATATAATCGTTAAAATAAAGTGTGCGCAAGATATGAGACAATTGATAAAGTGACACAAGATATAAGACAATTTAGTGGGGCAAAATATGAGAAAATACATTCATGAAATAATATAGATAAATGAAAAATAAATTTATCTTATTAGGAAAATAAATATATCTTATATAGCCTCAAATAATTTCTATTGTTAAAAAAAGCAAGTAATGATTAGATTTATTTTGTTTTTTATTTCTCCAAATATTTAAACGGAGATAAAGTCGAAGTTTTCTACTACAATCCCAATTCTTTTCCACTACAATCCAACAGAAGTGCCAATATATTTTTATTAACGTAAACGCATTTCAATACTTAAAAATACTATTGTTTTTGAAAAAGGATTTACTTGCTCAAATTGCTATTATGACCCCGCCCTGTTCCAAAGTTGTGCAAAATAACTTTTAAATTTAATAGTAATAATATTACCTTGTTTTATCCTATTTTTTAGTTAACAAAATATAAACGCAAAAATTTTGTATAAAGAAGAAAAAGTTATACAAGAAATTAGTTTTTAATTAAGCATATAAACGAGAACATAGCAACTTAAAGCTTTACAAACCTATATAGGTATGGCAATTTAAAACTTAATTTTTCTAATATTTAGGCAGATTTCCTAAAGATCTGATAGGATGGATAATTTCACTTATAACAAACTGATTTTGGCTAAAGTTTGGTATTATTAAGAAAATAGCTTTAATTTTAAAAATAGCAAATAGTGTTTTCATTTAAACGAATAGCGAATTTTTTAACCTTTTCGAATTCGTTAAACTTTGGTACCGAAGTTTAACGAATAGTGATATTCGTTAAACGAATTTTTTTTTTTCTTAAACATCCTCAAAGCCAAATATGTTTTATTACATCTATCTTTGAGAATTTAATAATAAGGCTTTCCCAAGCTTATGATCAAAAACATTGATATATAAAGAGACCATTCAATGAATACCCTGGAATAATCATAATTAGAAATATCATATTTTGCGCGTTGAAAATAAAATCCTATTATCTCTATAACCCTAAACTCTGAAAAATAGAACAATAACTAAATAAATGAAAAAGATAAACTTTAGAGAGCTAGTAAATGTAATGTCACTATTCGTTAAACGAAGTAATATTCGGTAAACGATGTTTATACGTATACACATTTATTTAATGATAATAATAATAGCAATGTTTCATAAAGTATAATTCCAGATTTGAATGAGAGGTCAACAAGGTAAGGTATAATTGGATTGAATAGTATCTAATGTTGATGTCTTAGGTTTGAGAGTTTTGATTGTTTTCGACAAATCAGTAGGTTGTGCCTAATGTTGTTAAACAATCTACAGGGAGAGTTAACTCTGAGATAAAAATAGATTTTAGGATAGTCGCAAACCTTTCTTGGATAGTATTCTATTCGAGCAGCCGTAGCGCAGTGGTAGCGCACTTGCCTCAGAAACAAATGATCCGTTGTTCAAACCCACCTCTGGGCAAATTTTGCGATATCGGTTAGGAAGGAGGCGTGAACTTTCAATTAAATGCTCGTCCGCGGTGCTCTGTGATAAGACCGTAAGGACTTCTTAAGGCACCGGAAAAAAATCAAAAAAAAATGTTTATACTTTTAAGTTTACTTATAAAATATTAATTTATTGTATCTTATTTTGAAAACCTGCAAAAGTTTTGAAACCTTCACAGTTTTGTTTTAATTAATAAAAATGTTTTGAAATTTATATTATCTTATAACACATTGAAATTTATATCATCTTATATTGGAGTTCTTAATCTAAAACTTTGAATTTCTTTGTTCTCCATTCAACAAAAATCAGGTGACTCTTTTCATATTTCTTTTTGCATTTTTTTTGAAATATTTAAAATCAGGTTTAATTGCTTGAATGGTTTGTATATCTTTTTTTTGTTGTCGTTAATTTGTTTCTCTTATGTGGTTTGATCGGCGAGTTTGTTTATAATTTTGTTGTTGTTTTCAATTTTTTTTAATTTTATTTATTAAAATAATTGGTGATAACTCTATTTTCTTTTGGTTTTTATTGATTTTTCTGAACATTGTGCGTATGGGAATATTGTTTTTGGTTTATTTGACAAATTAGAAAAAAAAATCTATTCTCAAAGAATTAGAGAAGTTGTTAAAAGAACAAGAAAAAATCATCAAAAATTTTTATTTATTTATTTTTTATTTGAATTTTCATGCTATATTTTTCTATACAATGTTCTTATATCTGAAGATATTGTTGGCTTATTAGCCAAATTCATTAGACGCAGTCCGCACACTTATGTTTACGATGTAGGGAAAAAAATAAAAATGGTAGCTTTTCAGTTTATATCTAACTGAAAAGCTACCATTTTTATTTTTTATCAACAAGTGTTCCACATCTTAATATTTATACTTTTTCTGGCTAGATTTTTAAAACGCTTTAATTGTATTGTACTTCTGCTTTATACTTTATAAAAATTTGAAATCAAAAGATTCGAATGGTCTGCTCAAATATTATCGTTTACCAAGATCAGAAAGTGTACAAAAAAACCTATACGAAGTTATTTAAAACAAGTTTATAAAAAGAGAGATTTAATACAAACAATTTGCCAGAAATACAAGCAATTTGCCAGACATTATTATTTCAGTTAAATAATAAGAATGCAATAATAAGATGCAAAAAAAACTGACTAGCTAAAATAAAACTTGAATCATAAAAACAAAGTGATATGAAAAAACAAAAATAAAATTCAGCAGAGAGAAAATAATTGTTATAAAAATTATAAAAGGAACCCTTTACATATACAAACTCAAAAATAAAATTTTCAAAATGTTAAAATTGCTTTTATCTCGAAAAAATTACAATGGCAAAAAACTTTAAGTTTTTTATAAATTTTCTTAATGATTTTAACATAACAAAACCAGATTGTCAAATTTGACTTTTAACATAAAAAATTAGATTGCAAAACTTGATTTCAAAATAATTTCAGTTTTTCATTTTCTTTTAATCATATATTGAATTTACTGTTTCTTCAACAATTACTAATAAGGTATTAATTTGTTAAGTTTAAACATGTTTGATGTATTGCATCTGTACACTCAATCTGTAGCTGGCATTGAACATAAAATTGAAGAAAATTTTCTACTTGTTGTTTCTGGCCCAACACAATTAACACAATCTTGAGTTTTCTAGTCTAACTTCTTGATAGATCTAATTTATCAGGGCTACAACCATATTTATTGTTGATTAGGCTAATAAAGTATAGGTATTTTTCAACTTTTGCTTTAGAAAGAAGTTTTCAAATAATTTACCTTTTTGAATATTTTCTAAAGGCTTGGTGTAAAAAATATTCTAAAAAACATTCCAATATAATATAACTTTAAAAGTTTTCCAAAAAAACCAAGTAAATTAGATAGTCAAGCAGCTGTAACTTTATGTTTTCTGTAATCATGCTACTTTTTTGTATTTTGTTCTATGCTTATGTAATAAATACCATATCATTTTGGAGCCATGCGGTTACTAAGGTCAATATTTACAATACCAGTATTAAAAAGTTATCTATTAATGAGAAATATGCTATGCCTTTTAAATCATCATATGTTCTTTGTACATCAGTATTTTCAGTCTTATTTCGAATGATATTAGCGACAATTTTGGTATTATTTTTAAAAGTGTTAGAAGAAGTTTCTTTAAGTATTATTATAATTTGAATATTCCATGAGTTTATTAATATAGAAGTCAATATTTTTATTTTTAGTGTTATCTATGTGAAGTATAATTGGATCAAATAATGAGGTATTAAAACAAATATAATCTGATAAAACAAAGGCAGTTCTTTGTGAGCATTTATAACATAAATGTTGACAGACAAATGATTCGCTTTCAAATTTCAATTTCATTTGTACAAAATAAACATGTTACAACTGAACAGCCATTTTTTAAAAGTGTTATTTCAATTTTTAAACAATGATACATCTGTTTAAAAATAGTTTAGTTCTGGATATGCTGATATGGCAATTGTCATCTTTTTTATTTAGGACTCAGTTAATTTTAAAAAATGATTACACTTTGTAACTGTTCTGTGCGAGAAAGAACCTAAATCTTTTCTTTTATAGTTTTCATTGTATTTAGTATTTTATCATTATTGTGTTTTAAAAAACACAAAAGTGAAAGTAAGTAAACACAAAAGTGAAAGTAAACCCAGTACGCAACCTACTAGAACTAACAGGACAACTTCAATGTTTTATTTTAGGAGTAAATCAATCAAAAAGTAAAACAACTGATCTCAAATAGTCAATATATAATTTTATACTCATAGATTTAATGCATTTAATATTTAACCAGGTAACTATTTTATTTTGCAACTTTGTAGCATTTTTTGTTTTTTCAGGAAGACGCAGTTCCCTTCCTTTTTACGGTCACAATATCTGTAAACGATATCTTCACTAATTTTCTTATCGTAAAATATCTTGTTTGATGACCATTCAGCTGTAATTTTCGGTACTTTAAGAGATACTTCATTAAAAATATATATTTGCTATTTAATAACAATATTCAATAGCCTATCAGGCTTCCTTTTTTCTTTTAGCTTTAAAAAACGTAAATACATTTGCATTTTCTTTTGCAATTCCTCGAAAGTATCTTTTTAATCATTTAGGTTTTTAATTATGATGAATTAAGAGCTAATAGTAGAGCGACAGTATTGTTTAGTTGATTTTTTTAAATAACAAAGTAACCAATTTTACTTTTTTCCCTACATCGAATTAATTTCGAGACCAGGCCTCTGAAATGAATTTGGCTAATAGGTTAGCATAGGAACAGCCACAAATAGTGATTAAGACTAAATCCAAAGGAGCTTCCGTTATTGACCGACATTTTTGCGTACCGAAGTACCGCTCGAGCGCTGAGTAGGCGGTGCCAGGATTTAAACTCGTACCCTCTGACGCTCCGGATTGTAACTTTTCGTATGACACTCTAACCAACTAAGTTATCAAGCTACTTGAATTATTAGAAGCATACGTAAACAACAATAAATCTAATTTGATGAATATTCAAAAAGATATAAGCTATTTTAAAACAAATCTAAACTAAAAAGAAACAAACCTAACAGAAAAGGTT
The DNA here is from genome assembly GCF_038396675.1 of Hydra vulgaris. Classification (NCBI taxonomy): domain Eukaryota; kingdom Metazoa; phylum Cnidaria; class Hydrozoa; order Anthoathecata; family Hydridae; genus Hydra; species Hydra vulgaris. Next base: position 24,769,230 of record NC_088931.1, read on the forward strand.
ATACAAATTAAAAAGAAACAAACCTAACAGAAAAGATTGTACAAATTAGAAAGAAACAAACAGAAAAGATTGTACAAATAATAAAGTGTTATGATAAGGAGTTGAATATTTTGCACACAAAAAGAAACAATGACTGGGATCTAGTGATTTTGAATCTATAAGTTTTAACTTAACAAAAAGCAGGACTGGGATCTAGTGATTTTGAATCTATAAGTTTTAACTTTTCTAAAATAAATATTATTGAAAATATAAACCCTGATTTAAGTTTTTTCCACAACAGGCTTATGGATTGCTTATATCACTATCCAAGCGAATTAGAAAGGTTTCTTTTTTAAAATGCTTGCGACAAAAATTTAAATAAAGTTAGAACCCAGTGGGCACAGGACCTGAATAAGACGTCTTTTGAACGTTCAAAAGACGTCCAAAACGTTCAATAGACGTTTAAAAGACGTCTTTTTTACGTCCTGTGCCCACCGGGAATTCTCCACGAGAAAATTCAAAGTCTCATGGAGAAAAAAAGTCCTATAGGGTCCAATAAGAATTTGAAACAAAAAAATTTTAGATTTAAATCCCATTAAATTAAAACAGATAAGTTACAATATTTTCATAGTTATCAAACTTTTGTCTTTTTTTTGTGCCAAAATCCTATAGGACTTTTTGGCTAGGGCTTAATAACAATTTTGATTTTGAATTTTCAATTTCTCAATTTGTTACAAAAAATTTCAGGAAACAAAACTTTTTTTATGTTGTTTGCTTGACTCAAGCGTTCAAATTTCGAATGGTTTAAATAATTATATTCCACATTTTAAATTAATTTCTCTTCAAAGACAATTAAATAAATGCGGCGGTGGAGGAGTTATTGCATATGCGAATGAAAACGTTTATTATGTTAGGAATGATTTAAGTGTTTCTAATGACGATAAAGAAATTTTAACAACTGAAATTATACACAATGAATCAAAAAAAATTATTAAGTTGTTGTTTATCGATCGACGGCGTGAGTTATTTAAGCATTAGTTTACATAAGTATTTTTTTTTTAACAGAGTATATTTAAAAAAGGTACTAAGGAAAAAAAAATGTCATCATTGGGGACCTAGATATGAGTTGTTTTCTATACAATGAAGGTAATAAAATTAAAAACTTTGACGATTCTATTTTTGAAACTGTAACAATTCCTTTGATTAATCGTCCAACCAGAGTATCAATATTTTGTTACTCTGCGTCTTTGATTGATAATACCATTACAACAGATATATCTGACAATGATATTCAAACAGGTATCCTAGAATCGGATATATCCGATCATTTTCCAATATTTTCGTCACTTAAATTAAACTCTGAAAATAAGATTAAACCAAATAAAATAAAAATACGCGCTTTTAACCAAACCATTACAAAACACTTTAAAAACTAATTATCACTCCTGCACTGGAAGCATATTAACTTTAATGAAAATGGAAACAAAATTTACGACAATTTTTTTGAAACATTTATTCCGTGTATGATGCTAACTTTCCTATCATTGTAAAAACAATAAATCTAAAAAATAAAAAACCAAAGAATTTAAAAAATCATCAAAAATAAAACAGAAGCTTTATATCTTTGAAAAAAAAAATCATCTGCAAAAGAGAAAATACATAAAGGATAAAAATACCTATTAGAAAAAGTTCGTATATACTTGAAAAAAAAATTACTACTCAAGACTCGTATATAAATTTAAAAATAATTCAAAATGCGCTGGGCAAATAATGAATGAAACTAGTGGTTGACAAAAAAGATGCTCAGGTTTCCTCCCTTAGACAATTATAGTTGATAACCAAGGACGACCCAAGGAAGGAGGGGTAAGACCCTCCTGTAAATGAATTTTTTGTTCATTTAGTTGGGAAATTTGACCCTTTTAGACAAGTCAATCGCAAATGTAGATTTTTTAGACCAGTGGGACCCTTTTTTTTCATATAATCATCCCCACCCCACGTGATACCTTTTTGCTCCGGCCCTATAACTAATAAACGGTAATATAGCCATATAATGTTTTGAATACTTAAAAGGTATCATTTTTAAAGTTTATGGAGCATTTATCCACCAAGAAGTTTTTTACTGAAAAATTAAAAATTGCTAAAGTTACCCAATTTTAAAAGACGGTGATCAAACAAGTATCAGTAATTATCGCCCAATATTTGTCCTCTCCACTTTTTCAAAAATACTAGAATGTATTATGTACAATATACAACTATCAATTTGGATTTATCGACCTTTCGAAAGCATTCGATATTGTTAATCATGAAATTTCACTACACAAGCTAAAATATTATATTTGCAAAGTTATAAAATGGTTTAAAAGTTATCTATCCAACCGTAAACAATTTGGTTTCAGCAATAATGATTATCCGAATAAGTTTCTAAATATTTCATTTAGCGTTTTGCAAGGTTCCGTTTTGGGACCACTATTGTTCTTGATTTATATAACCAATCTAAATAAAATCTCAAATTTAATGAGTATTATGTTTAGGGCTGTAAATCCTCGCTCGTGTTCGTGAACGGCTCGGTGATCGGCTTGACAAGAGCTCGTTCATGTTCGGCTCGAATGGCAAACGAGCCGGGCTTGAACAAAAAATTAGGCTCGTTTATTAAACGAGCCGAGCTTGAACATCATAGGCTCGTTCATATAGGCTCGATTAAAGCTCGAATATATATATATATATATATATATATATATATAAATATATATATATATATATATATATTTATTTATTTATTTATCAAATTCAATGAGAGAAAGACTTATATTTGTGAAAATGTAATTTGAACTATTAGAGTGCAGTGTTTAATAGGAATTATTATGTTTGTGAGAGTTTACATTATGTTTGAGCTTTGAACATTAAGTTTGAACATTGAACTATTAGTTTTAACTTTTATTTTGAACTATTAGATTTGTGGGATCTTATTTCATTATGTTGTTTATTTGCATGTTTAATAGACTGTAGGATTGTTTATGTTGTTTGTTGGTTTGGACTTGCATTATTTACAGACGAGCCTTTAACGAACAATTTTTTTTTACTAAACGAGCTTTAAACTAACAGGTTACAATAATTATTTCGAGTTTTAAACCAGTCGAGCAACATGTAAAACGAGCCGAGCCCAAACAATACTAATCCTTAACGAGCTGAGCTCGAACAAAGAATCTCATGTTCGAAACGAGCTCGAGCCGAGCCTGAACACTCTTAATATGTAAACGAGCCAAGCCGAGCCCTGGCAAGCTCGGCTCGATTTACAGGCCTAATTATGTTTGTTGACGACACTAACTTATTCCTTTCCGATGATGTTGAAATATAAAGACATTATGTAACAAAGTTCTTAGGTGTTTTTCTTGATGAAAACATATACGCATATTGACTATATTGGTACAAAAATATCTAAAAATATTGAAACTTTATATAAAGCCAAAATATTTAAAAAAAGTCTAACTCAACTTTATTACTCTTTTATTCAATGTTATTTAAATTATGCTAATATTCTATGGCGAAGCACTAAAAAAACGTTAAAATCCAATTTGGCCTAATATTTCAAGTCCTAGCATTTCTAAGCACTTAAAGTCAAATTCCATGCTTTTTATTTTTATAAATTTATGAGAGGACAAACATTCTGAATATTACGGATTACCATTTGATATCTTTTTTAAGAGGGCTACTATCCTGAATATTATAGCAGCTCTCCTAAAAAAACATCAAAAATAGAAAGAAAAAAAATCTTCCTTATAAAAATCCATAGAAAATGAATTGAAAAATGCAAAAAAAGAGAAAGAAATGCAGCTAGAACAGATTCAACTACACTAACATTCATTTTATGGATCTTATTTAAAAAAGAAAATGCTTTATGAGAAAGACCAGTCCAAATATGGCAATAGCATTCTATACAAGAACCTATAAGAGGTTTAAAATGATAGGTATTGAAATGAGTGAGAAAATGGTAAGCACGATAAACGATGGAAATGAAAGCGAGTGTTGTCCATCAAGGACGACTTTTTCTTTTCCACTCAAGGCTTAGGTTCAAATAATAATTTTTTTTTTGTTTTTTCTAACTTTATATTTTATGACTGTCTGCAATTTAGGTTTCAGGTTATCTAATCTTTTGAAAGACTTTAAATGTTTATAAGTAAAAGTATAAAATTATACAAAATATGGGAAAATGCGTATGATGAGTTAATTTTCAAAACGCAGTATGAGCAACTTTTATGTTATGCGCCCAACTGAAATACAACGATTTAAGTAACTTAAAAAACTAATAATAATAAACAATTATATATAAAAAAAAACAACTTTAAAAATTATTATTTATAAATAAAATGAAAAAGTGCACTTTCACTCATTTTAAAATTAAACAATATTTAAAGCGACACAAAAACAAAATGGAGCAATTTTGTTTTCATGTGTAGTTTTAAATACCTGCTTTACAACGTTTTAAAAATAAATTATTCATAAATAGATGCAAATAAGAGAGAACAAACTTTTAGTATAAGTCCATAAAATACGTACGCTTTTTTTTCGATTACCCCCCACCCCCTCATTTCGCTTTTTGAGTACCCTGTACCTCCCTATAAGTACATACGCTTTTAACCTACCAACCCAACATTTGCAAACCCCCTCTTCCTTTCCGAGCATACGTACTTTATAGACGATCCCTTAAGGAAATAATTGCAAAAATTCAGTTTACTGTTTTTTTTATTTAAATTCTATCAACTATTTACAATTCGCGTTAAAAAATATAAAGGCATCAACTATCAATAAAGTAGAAAGAAAAAATGTGTCTATATATGTACATATATACAAAAGGTATGCTTAGAAAAAAATTGAGATTAAAAAAAGGTATTTAAAAAAACAAACTCTGTGAGAAATAGAAATATGTTGAGCACCTGTTTAAATTCTTTATGAATTGTAATTTTATATTAAAACATGATTTTAATCTGTATCGATAGTAATCGAGTCGTCTTTTTCTAATAAAAATTTAGGGCTATCTAAACTCTCACTTATAGTTGTAGCTATTGTCTCTGAACTAGTTCCTAGTTGGGGAGAAGAATTTGACTTCATTAAAAGTTTATGGAGATCACTTTGAAAAGAATTTAATGGGAGAGATGATTTGTGTTGCTGTTTCGAGGTGTGAGCCGCAAGAAGTTGAGCAAGTTGCGGGGAACTCGAGAAGCTAAAATCTGGTTCTGGAAGAACAGTTGATATATTAGCTGCTCGTAGTATCAATTCCAGTTCCTAAAATTTACAATCAAATTTTTTTAAAACATAATTAAATATTATTCGCAATTATAATTAAAATTCTAAATGCTAAAACTTATATATCACACCTGAACTCTTAACAATAGTTTTTTATTCGAATCTTCTAAAGACTGCTGGCGAACTTCATATAACCTCAAACGTTCGCGATCTTTTTTAAGTTTTCGAATATAATCAACCGATGATTTTAATATAGTTCCTTTATTTTGCTTAAAATCACTAAAATATATTAATACACAAATAAAATACTTAACTATTAGTTATATACACAAGTAATACGTACACTTAACTGTTAAAATATAAATATATTCAAATGGAAACAAGTTTAAGGTTAGTTCTAGCAAGGTATTGCAGCTCTATCTATAAAGAAACAACCCTGAAAATTTGAAGTTAATTGCATATCTGGTTAAAAAGATATGAACGATTTGCTGTTCGCAGTCAGACAAAAAAATACAATCGAGAAATCAAACTTCAAAGTTTAAAAACAATATATTAATCAAAAATTTCATACACTCTTTTTAACTAACAACATTATCAAATTTATAACTTTGGTTTTTAAGTAGTTTACAGGTCCGTAAAAACAAAAATTATATCGGAAGAGTGGGAGGAGGCGGGGGGGGGGGGGGGGGGGGGGGGATCAGTGCTGGATTAAGGGACCCCAAAATAGTTTTAAGGACCTTTTTTTTAAAAGTCATTTTTTCTCCAAAAAAATAAGCAAAAATAGCCCCCCCCCCCTTGAAAAGTCTTAATTCGCCACTATAGGGGAGGGGGAAATAGTACTAATAATTAGCAATTATGGATAAAGCGGCGAATAAAACAAAAAAGCAAAGGAAAAATTTAAGTAAATGTTGTAAAAGTAAAAATTTTAGAATACTAAAAAGAACCCAATTTTATACAGTATAAGAATCCAATATTAAGTTACAGTTTAAACTTGTGATTGATTTAAGCCATTTTAACAACATTTGTTAGTCTAAGAATACGCAAAGAAGACTTGAACCCAGGAACATGGCACTAAGCCAAATCTAAAGCCCTATCCAGAAAAACTTAACAAACATTTAAAAACAATAAAACATAACATTACAGTATACAAAAACACAACAATCTTTTTGTTGCAATTAAGAAACGCATATTACTTGATAGAAAAAATTAAACTGTCTAAAAGTACATTGATTTGAAAATAATAAATCGTACGTTGTGTTTAATAGCACAATAAAAAAACAAACATGTTTTGAAAAACAAATGAAAGTACAAAACAAAATGTAACGAAGCTGTATTGAAAAATTGCAAAATGAAACAGTTGTATTTTGCTCTGAATATAAAAATGCTTAAAACAAGCGATACTTTTAAGTTTATGATATCTGAAGATAACAAAATAATACTCATAAGTTCATTTAACTCTTAAAACTTTATTGGTTTTGTTTTTATTTATTCGAATATTATGTAGCTTCTAACTCTCTGTTATAACTGTTATGTTTTAGTCTTCATTATTATTCTTTTAGATTGTGTTATATACTAACAACAGTGAAAAACTTATATCAGTGTTACTGATAAACCCACCCTGTATCATCAGGGGCATGGTGATTCTAAAAAGCCTATGCAGGATTTTATTTAAAAAGGTTAGTACATGCTGGATTTTACCACATATGCTGGATGTAAAGGTCCAGTATTGGACAAAACATTTGCAACCAACATCGAACAATGCTAAAAAGTGTTCCTAATTTTACATGTCTTAAAAACGAAACAAACTATACTACCACAGCAAACAGTTCAGGAGTCTGGAGTCATAGCATGCTATGACATGAGCAATCAGCTGACAGGTGACAGCACACATGCAGAATTTCGTTGACAAGTGCCATTTTGCAGCGGACAAAACAAGTGCAACTTTTTTGGTTTGTTTCATTTTCTTAAGTCTGGTTCGTGTTAACGTCACGGAAGTTTTTTAATAATTAAAGGAAATATCCAGAAGCTTCCAGAAGCATGCAGAAGCTTCCAGAAGTTTCCAGAAGAATCATATGGAAGCATCCAGTAGCATCCAGAAATATCCAGAAACATTCAGAAGCATCAAGACGCATCCAGAAGCTTCCAGAAGCATCGAAAAGAAGCATCTAGAATCTTCCAGAACAGGTTCACACAGATTCATTTTACTAATAAGAGACATGTAAATTGACATGTAATTCAGTCAGTATATGGAAGTCAATCAGTCAGTATTATCAAGACAGTTTATCGAAGTGAGTTTTATCAAAGTGTTGTGTGCAAAAATGGCTCCCAACAGTCTTGGATTGGAACTAAGAAAGAAAATTATTGGTGATTACGTAAGTGGAATGTCACAAAAAAGTATTTGTGATAAATATTGCGTGAAAAATGGACTGTATCAAGACTATGTTGCAAATATCGTTCTACGGGGAAGTTGGCAGCAGATAACAAAGGTGGAAGACCACGTTCCACCACTTCTAGAGAGGATTCTATGATCATCAGATCCGTCAAGAAGAATCCCTGGACATCATCAGTCGAGATACAAAAGCAACTTGTTTCTCCGCGCAGCGGCATTGTTCCTCAATGTTCGTGTTTCGGAGTTATAGAGTTGAGAGAGGGTTATAACCACTATTAAGTAGCCTCCTCATCTGTAGTGGCGTTCTCGGCCTTGAGGAGGTGAATAACAACAACAACAACAACAACAACAAAAAAAAAATTAGAGCTGCCTGTATCGGACTGAACAATCAGACGACATGCTGTTGAAGCCGGATTGTTTTCTCGACACCCTGCAAAGAAACCGCTGATTTCACTAAAAACCAGAAGAAAAGACTCCTGTTTGCTACATCTCATACTGACTGGAATGTGCAGAAATGGCGAATTGTCCTGTTCAGTGATGAATTGAAGTTCAACATCATTGGGAGCAATGGCATTTGCCATGTACGTCAACCGGCCGGAAAACGCCTCGATTTATGTTACTGCCATAAGACCATGAAGCATGGTGGAGGCAATGTAATGGTCTGGGGGTGTTTTTCTGCTAACGGTCTAGGTCCAATACATCGAAACGATGGAATAATGGACCGTTTCAACTATAAAAATATCCTGAAAGATGTTATGTTACCTCATGCTGAATGGAATATGCCAATAAAATGGGTTTTTCAGCAAGACAACGATTCGTAACACACTGCAAAAGTAGTCAAGCAGTGGTTTCAAGACAACCACCTATCGGTGATGGAAAGGCTGCCTCAATCTCCTGATCTCAACCCTATCGAGAACCTGTGAGAGATCGTCAACCGCAGAATTAATCGTGAAGGTGTTCGTAATAAGGATCAACTGTTTGAACAAATCCAAAAGGCCTGGGCAGCGATTCCATAAAGTTTCATTGATCACCTGATTGAATCTATGCCTCGAAGATGCAAGGCTGTGATCAACAACAAAGGATTCGCCACGAAATATTGATAGCGAAATACAGCTTGGTCAACATTTTATTGAGTTGCACTTGTTTTGTCCAGAAGGAAATCAACTTTTTTTAATGCTTTTGATTAATTTATTAATTTTCGTGTACAAATAATGAACTTTGTGATGAATAAAACTTGAAGAACATTGTCTCTAAACAGTTACATAGTTATTTCTCTAAATTGAAAAAATGCAGCACTTTTATATAAAGAAACTAAATTAGCATTATTTGGTTGCACTCATTTTGTCCGATACTGTATATATACACACACACACTTATAATACCAACAAAAAACTTTGTTTTCAGGCCAATGTTGTAACAGTTATTATGCAAAATACTAATTATTATGTTATTATGCAAAATACTTGCGCTCAAAGCTCAATTCAAAATTAATCAAGCGATTAATTAAACAACTTTATTTGTATAAACATAAATATTTGTGTAAACATAAATATAATAAATACAAAAATATTTGTGGATTTTCTTCAATGTAAAAAAAAGTAAAAATTGGTAAAAAAAAAACCATGTTTAGATAAAGTGAAAGGCCCATGTGGGAGTCCTGCAGGGTCTCTGGGGCCACCGCACCCTTGTGTATCATAAGCAAGCTATCATGTATCATAAATAGGTATAAGCAACTGCTATATTGAAATAGATTGTGCATAAAGCACTAAATAATGATGCAATTTCAATGTTTCTTAAAATTTTTTTTAACCTGCATTTTGGTTTTATATAGTATTTATTTATTTGGTACATATATATAAGTTTTAACTCATACATTTAGTGCTTTTTTTTTTGCTACTGACAACACTGTCACTTTTGACAGCCGTTTTGTATGTCTTTATAATTATAACCTTTTTGCTGTACAATTGTTGAGTTTTATTACTAGTTTTGAATTTGTTTATCTTTATAGTTATCTTCAAAATATTTAAATCAGTAAAAATATAGTTTCTTGAATATTTTTCTTTATTTTAAAGTAAAAATAATTGTATTTGATATGATATTTTGAAAAGTTATGAGTACTGAAATATGATATTTTATTTTAGTTATGGGGAAAAAAAAGGACTTGTTACCACAAAAAATTGCTGCAACAAGAGTAATTTTAATAAATACTAATCTTTCTCAACAAGAAATTGCCAGAAAATGTGGTATTTCGCAGTTTTCTGTACAAAATATATGCACAAAAAAAAAGGCTAATATGGAGAACTTTACAGCATAGATGATTGGTAAATGTGGAAAGAAAAGAACCATAACACTACGCAAGGAAAGAATACTAACCTAGATTGTTCTAGAAAATAAACAGGCTACCAACAATGAAATAACTGAAAAGCTGGACCAATCTGGAGTCAAAACGTCAAAGAGAACAGTTCAACACCACCTAAACTATCTTGGTTATATTCAATGATGTCCAGCTAAGAAGCCTAAATTGACACTAAAAATGATGCAAAAATAGCTGGAATGGGCAAAAAAGTATAGAGATTTAACAGAAGATGGTCAAAAATTGGCAAAGTTAAGTCTTTAAAGGTTCAAACTTTAAAGGTTTACTTAACAATTCTTGTATAATATTCTTAAGAATACTTTAGCGACGAGAGTACTTTTCAAAGTGTTAACAAAGAAAGCTCAATACATAAAAAGAAAATAAGGGGAAAAATACTTATTGGACTGCATCATTCAAACTGCTAAACACCCCACCTCTGTAATGATCTGGTCAGTGATACGTGAAAGGGAATAGGGAGGCTCTATATTGTTTAGGGAATAATGAACCAGTTGCAATAACAAAAAAATTATTGAACAAAGTTTGTTGCCACAATTGGCAGAATGGTTTGGTCCAGGTGAAAAAAAACTTCATGCAGGACAGCACCATTTCATAACGTTAAATCAAATAAAAAATATCTATCAGAGCAAAAAATTTCACTACTTAATTGGCCAGAAAACTCTCCTGACCTAAATCCTGTAGAAAATGTTTGGGCGCTACTAAAGTAGGAAATATCTAAAGAAAATATTACAGATAAAGCGTATTTAATATAAAGAATTGTTTGCCACTGGAACTATAATGGAAGATTGCAGGAAACAAATGAAAAATGCATCAAAAGTATGTCGAAAAGGGTTCTTGTTACTGTAGAGGCAAAAAGGAGAATCACTAAATATTAATCTTTAATATACTTGTAAGTAATTTTTAAATTATAATATTTATTACCAATTTGTTAAATGCTTTTTATTTGTCAAAGAACACCCATTTCTTTTAAAAAAATTATTTTTAAGTACATAAATCACAAAAAAAATAAATTAAAATAATAGACTTTGAAACTTAAGAATGTAAAAAATTGTGGGTGGCCATAATAAACTGCCACATGACTGTATATGCAGGCCTCGGTGGAAATGGTAAGCTATCAACTGCCTGACCACGGTTATATTTTTTGTTGCGGCTTACTCACAGTATTATTTCTTTAAGCACGTATTTAAAGCATCTAAGAAGCCATGAGTAAGTTGTCGCAACAAAAAACTATAACCGCAGTCAGGCAGAGCAATCGATAGCTCGCCGTTCCCGCCGAGACCTTTGACTTTCATAAATTTGAAAAACATTTAGTGATATCGAAGAAAGCTATTGCTTTTTAAATTATTTTCAACAGTATCTCAAAACATTTAAAATCTTTTCTATATTTACATTAGGTTACATACTCAAGCTTCTTTCTTTAAAACAAAGTTACAAATACTGACTCGTATATTCACTTTTAACTTGGATTTTTGCAATACTCCGGAAGACCCAAGTTTCATTTGTGAGTGCCTAACTCACTTAACTTGATGAAATCTGCATGAACCAATTCTGATGCTTGCTCACTCCAAAACTCAAGACCTCTTTAGAATATTGTTTAGTAATGGCTTATACAATCTTTTTAATTTTTAATTCAATAATTATTTTTAAATAACACTAAGACAAATTATGTTTAACTAAACATTTTTTTAACATTGTGCAAACTTAATTATAAATAGCTATATTAATATAGTTATAAAAATAAGTATAATAATTTATATTTTACATTATACTTTACATTATGAAACATTTTCCTTTTAAAGACTACTTTCTACTTTATATTCCTTCAAAAGACTACTAACCTAATATAAAAGCATTTGATGTGCCACAAATAAAAACTGGTTATTAATTGAATGTAAATATACTTAAATAATAAAAAGACTTTAAACATAATAAAAAATTTAGCAAGTGATTATATAAATAGCTTACTTGTCAAGTTTTGGTACCAGGGTTCCTAACTCTTTTATTCTATCATTGATATTATATCTTCTTCTACGTTCAACTATAAAATAATAAAGAAAAAAAAAGATATATGAATACATATGTAAACATATGTATATGTACACACACACACACACACACACACACACACACACACACACACACACACACACACACACACACACACACACACGCACATATCAGACTTGGTTGGGAAAGGTGTTTGACCACACTTTAATTCTGACCATGCATATATTAGTATGCATATATTAGTATGGTTTTTAAAATGTTTTGAGAACATTTCAAAAAAGCACAATTCTTTATAATTAATTTTTTTTTCAATAAAAAAAACTTATCAAAAAATTAACTGTAAAAGAAAACTATTTTAAACTATGGTTACAATTATGTTTGTGACAAGTAACTTCAAAACTTTGATTTTTTCCTATGTTTTTAAATTAATAATCGAAACAGTTTTATATCAAGACTATAATGAAAAATAATTTTTTAATAACGAATCAAATGTTATCCACATAATTAAAGAGTATTACACAACTCCTTTTTTTATAGTAGCTGTTATATTGTATAGTAGTAGTTTTTATAGTTTTAAATATGTATTTTAAAAAAAAAGTTTTTAACAAAAGAAACGTTGAATAATAAAACATTTAATAAATAAATAAAACATTTAATAAATAAATATATTTAATATATAAATAAAGTCAATTTTTTTTTACAACGATTACATGCTTTGTTTAGTAAATGAAGTCAAAGGAAAAACAGTCATACAAATTTATATATTCACATGTTTTTTATAATCTAAAATTTTAAATAGTGGAATTTTAAATGTGTTCAACATACTATCAACTAGACATGACTGATAGTAAAACTATTATTTATGCTGATTATAGGTTTAAAGTTTATAATTTTAAACCACAAATACTTAATTCATATTAAGCCAAATCTTAATTCATATTAAGCCAAAATACAGAAACACACTCTCACTTTCTCATTTCTATCAAAGTAAAGTCACAAAGCTTGTTTGAAATGTATATATAAATTTGATTAAATAATTCTATCATTTACAACATTTATTTTTTTAACAAAACATTGAATTTATTAACAAAAAAAACTTACTCAAGTTATGATTGTCTTTTTTCTGTCTATCTTTTAAAAATCCCTCATGATGTTCTAGATTTAAAAGCAGATGTTAAAGAAATACATACATACATACATACATACATACATATATATATATGTATATATATATATATATATATATATATATATATATATATATATATATATATATATATATATATATATATATATATATATATATACATACATATATATACACACACACACACAATCATACATACATGATACTAATCAAATTTACACATTCAGGTGTGAGATATCCATTCTAGCATTCAGTTTTAACTAACATAACTCCCTTATTTTAAACTTACATTTGTCAATTAGCAAACAGATTAACAAACAGGATAAAAAAAAAAGCAATTAAAAAGAAAAATGCAACTGTAAAATTATTGCGAGAAAAATGGGAGATTTTACTATGTTGAATTGGGACAATTTTAAATTGACTTTTCTTGAAAACCACTTAAATAATTTCTAATGATTTTTTTTAAATAATGCATACATGAGTAGTTTTTGTGTGTGGGTGTAGTTTTGTTTACATCTAATTAGTTTTTACAATGTAATAAACTTGAAAATCAAAAAAACATTTTGAAATTTTATATAGAAAATCCACTGTGCTCATATTCAATAATCTTAAAAGCATGTAAAGTTCCAAAATCATGTTGGAATTGTCATAAAATATTGTAATGAGAACAAATTTATAAACAGAAAACAGGGAGGTTGTGGGAAATAAAGATTTAATGACAAAAGGAAAGTGAAATAAAGTCTTAATTCATCAAAATCCAACTCAGTTACAAAAAGATTTAGCTACAAGGTTTAAATTTTTTTTTTTTTAATTATTTACCTTCCCAAGGCCAAGAGGGCCACTACAGTTGAGGAGGCAACTTTTTGTGGTTACAACCCCTCTCAACTCTATAACTCCGAAACACGAACCTCAACGAACAAGGCCACTGCGCGGAGAAACAAGTTGAGCGCGGTACTACCAGGAAAGTGACGGGGATCGAACTCAGAACTTCTCGCTTATGAGGCAAGCGCTCTACCACTACACTCATACCGCGTTAAATGCAGTAGATCTTTCAATCAGAGTATTGAAAAAGGAAAATTGGAAAGCTTTTTACAAAAAATAATAATAATACAAAAAAGATCACTTTATGGAGGAATGAAGGTAATCAGACAATATAAAAATTTGCTTAAATTAATGACATAAAATTTTTTGTGCCTATTAAAAGATGATGAAACTCACAGTAAAAAAGATCACTTGATGCTTCCAGGTAATTAATATCATTATCAGTCAAAACATTACAAAACATCTAACAGATTTAAGTACATAAGATTTGAAAAGTTCTTGCAAGTTCTGGATATGGCAGGCTATTTGCAATTATGGTTTTAAAAGCTCTCCTTTCATAACAAATCAAACTTTGACATCAGAACTATATGACTGAAATCTTTGAAAAACGAGTTCTCACTCTAATTAAAAAAACATAAACAACCAACTTTATTGACCAGAATTAGTATCAATTCACTATTTGAAGAACAGATTGGTAGAAGAAAAATAGAGCCAATGTCATTCCAAAAGAAAGCCTCCACCAAACGTCTCAAGCATCATTGAATCTTATTGGACAATAGTGAAGGAAATAATTAAAAAAATATGGAAATAGTGTTAAAAACTTCAACTATTTATAAATCAATGCGGTACTTTACATTAAATTAGATTATTTCCTTGTTGAAAAGTTGATGTTTAATTTGTTTAGTTATTTAAACTAAATATGTATTTAAAAAAAATTATTAGAAGTGAAGAAGTAGAAATAATTAGAAGTGAAGAAGTAGAAAATGCAACTTTAAAACTGTCTAAATTTCAACTGATCATGATAGTGTGATTTTCTCAAATCACACTATCATGATCAAACAAAATCACATACTATCATGATCAGTTGAAATTTACCCTGAGTGATAAAATTGTGAGAAGAATTCTTTTAAACAAAAACACTTATTTTTTAAAACGATCAGTCAACCAAAAACAGCCTTTTTAAAAGGAAAAAAATTTTTAAGTTGGTTTCGCACATTTTTAATCTACAATGAAGAGATTTGAGATTTTTTAAAAATTTAATCACAGTTGCGGTTAAATTCTTTTTTTAACGACTTAATACTTTCTGAATAAACGTCACATAAACAATATTAAAAGATAATTTAAATATTCCAAAATAATAAAGTTTTTGTTGAACATAAAACTGCTGAACGAGTACGCAAATCATTATTTCATAGGTAAAATGCAAGCTACATAATATTTCTTAACAAGGCCTAAAATATATAAATCTTTTCCAGACAAAAATAAAATAGAAGATAAAAATAATTTTAACATTATTCTTCTTTATATTACCCGATAGATAGTACCCGCCCAACTTTTAGTTGTTGTAGCCCTCACCAATAATTTTTGTTTGTGTCATCAGCAATGTTTCATGCACTTTTTATTTACATGTATATAAAACATATTTATTGTTTTATATACATGTCTGTGTATATATATGTAAATAAAATGTGAGTGTACACACACATAAACACATATATATATAAACACACACATATCTTTTAATGCGTACTTAGATATTGATAAAACATAACTAATAACATCAGAAGTAGGATTTGACAAGAGCTTCATTACATAAATCAACTGAGTATTAGAGCTATATAGATATGAAAACCTTTTGTTACAAAACAAAAAACTTCAATTTTTCTAATTTTTTCTTGGTTTTTTGAAAGATTTAGGTTTGCTCAAAAATTTAGTTTAAGTTGCAAAGAATTTCCAAAATTACATTACTAAATCAGAAGTAGTAGAGATACATATCAATTTTAAGTCACTATACATTCCCACACACAAAAAAGTTTAAAAATTAGTATTCTTATATTGTTTTCTACCAGGGGCAAGGAGCTGGAAAAAAAGTTATGGTTCCAAAGTATTTTGTTCCAGCTCCGGCACTGGCTTTGGTGACACTAAATATTAAAAAAAAAATTTTGATTCATATTTTATGTATTAAAAAAAATTATTTTTTAAATGTTTAATGAGCTATATGTTTAAACACCACAAACATAGAATGAATGGAAAGCTTATCTAGAAATCTACATAAATAATAAATTAAATTCAAAATTTAAACTAAATGGAGCCAAGGAGCCAGCAGTTTTTTACAGCTGTCTCCGAGCAAAAACCTATATCTGTCACAGTTCTGGCTACCCACCCCTGGTTTTTACCTAATTATGCCATATTATTTAGCAAATAATTTTATCTTTCGCTAGCTTAATATACAGACCTTATAACAGTAAATATATTGAAGCATGCATCAAAAACAAAGTGTCAAAAATTAAATGTCAGAAAGTTAATATATTTTTTTAAACCAAAGAAAAATTTACCTTGTTTAACGGGACACGAAGTTGAGACTTTTTCTTTAATCTAAAATAGAAATGATTGCATTATATAAAAAACCCTGCTCTAAAGCACAATATAAATTGATTAAACAGCTTTTTAGCATTATTTTCATAAGATCTTTTAAAAACCATGAATAGAAGGGAAAAAAAACCCTTTTGTTTAATACTAAAATAAAAAAAACTACCTCCTCTTGATTATTTTCTGTTGCAAAAGCATTAAAGATGTTATTTCCTGTTGGAAGCTTTAGAGCGAAAAAAAAGAAAAGAAAAGTTATTTAATTGTTATCAATATAATTAATGATTATTTGAAATCTTTAATTGAAAATTTATTGAAAATTTGTGAAAAACATCTTACTGTTGTTGAAAACATGCTATCAGAAAATATAGAAAAATCCTGATCAACACTATTATCCAATCTAAAATTACATAATTTAAAAACTATTATAAATTTTTATAGGCAATTATTGTAACATAATAATAAAAAAATTTAAGATTATAGTTTTTAAAGGCTGTTTAACAAATTTTATTTTCGTAAAAAAACAAACAAACAAACAGAAAATAATTAAGCATATGAAAATCAAAAACAAACAAATAAACATTAAATTTTAAGCAAGGTTAAAAAAAAAAAAAATTTATTTGTTATATATTTAAATTTAAATACTTTTAATTTTTTATATATTATATTTTTTTATGTATATATATATATATATTTTTAAGTATATATTTTAATGTATATATATATTATGTATATTATATATTTTTATATATTATATGTATATTATGTATTTTATTATATGTATATTATATATTTTATATTTATATGTATAAAATATATATATATTATACATATAATATACACATTTTATATATTATATGTATATTTAAATTTAAATAATTTTAATTTAATATACTTGTTGTATATTTAAATTTTCATACTTTTAGTTTTTTGAAAAAAAAAAAAATAAATATATATATATATATATATTAGGGGTGTACCGGATTGGAAAATTTAAATTCGGGTTGGAAACAGATTTATTGAAATTGTCAATAAATTCAGGCTAGAACAAGAATTATATTTATGTAATTTTTTGCCTTTAAGATAGAAGTGAAAGCCTGCACCTTGGCATTGTGCCTATATAATATATATTTATAACCTATAATATAAATATTTTATTAATTTGATTCTTGTTTCATTTAAATCTATTGTTATTTTTATTTATTATCTTATTTGTTTTGTTATCTTTTTTATTTTGATATCTTGTGTTGTTTTTATTTGTTTCTTGTAATTTTATTTATTAAAAGTTTTAAGCTGCATAATATTTAAATTTAAAATTGTTTCTTTGTTTTCTATCTTTCCATTTAGGTTAAAATTGAAATACTTTATACTTAAATTAATTTAAACTCTTATACTTTTTAATTATTTAAAATTTAAGTAACATTTGGAATGAGACTATTCTCAGAGGCAGGAAAAATTTTTGATGAAAAAAGAGCTAGTTTGTTGCCCAAAAATGAATAGTAACTCTTTTTGCACCACAATATTCCAATATATATTCATAATATTTTAAATAATTTGTAATATTTTTCTAATAGTATGCTTTGCAAAAATTATTGCATTAAAATGCTGTTCCAACTAATATATTAATTGAAACAGCATTAATATGTAAATATTGATAATATGTGAATAAAACTATGAAAAAGAATATCATTACAAAGAAGTTCATCTCATACTGTCATGTCTGAATATTTTAAACTATATTATAATCAAAATATAAAAAAATATTTTATTTTGTATAAATCAATATATAACAAAACTATTAATAAAAATCTAATGTGGAGAAAATTGTGGGTCTGCAAAATGGTGTTTTCAGATGGTAGGTTTGCGGATTTTCTTTGTAAACAATACAAAACTTTATGTAATAGAAATTCATTTTTAAAGTAATTTGTTAGTAGTTGCAGTAATCATATAAGTTTTTTTTTTAAATAGTTGTTGTTTTTAATTCAAAAAGTCTTGAGAATTGTTATTGTTATGCTAAACTTGTTAACAACTATGTAGTTTATTTTTTAAAGTAGAAATTTTTTTAATAGTAAGATGCTGTTTTTTGTTGCAATAGTAAATTGTTGTTTCTTAATTCAAATAAAGAAGTTCACAAGGAAAAAAAATGATCTTTAAGTGATGATTTATATTTATATATTTCCCTTTCATTTCATTTTATAATTTTTAATTTTTACATAGATAATACTAATGCTACTAAAAATAAAAGAACATTTAAAATTTTAAAATAACAGATTTTTTTTATCAAGTAATAAACAAACAAATATATAATAAATTAGTAAAATTTAAAAAAAGAAAAAACTCACGCAAATAAGTCTTCAAATACACTATCAACCTGATTTTATAAAAAAAAGTTGTATAAACAAATTAGTATCGCAACATTACTTCAAAATGATAGATAACAATTAAAAAACTGCACAAAAAACTAACTGACCTCACTTCCACTAGCAACTGAACTTGCAGTATCAGGACTATTAGGCGATAAATGTGATACTGATGGCTGAAAATTGGAAGGAAATTGAGTATTAAAGTTAGAGTTTTGTAACACAGAAGGTGCTGAAATAGGCATTATAGAATGATTTTTGTTTAATTGCTGATTGGTCAAATATTCTCTAACTTGACGTTTTTGTTGTTGCTTTATATAATATTGTGTAGGGTTTTGTAGATTTGTTTCCACCTGTAAAACACAAAAAGTTTTATCAGAAGAAAATAATAGTGAATTAAATTTAGTTATTTTTAATTAATTTTTATATAAAACAATTTCTGGTTTTAAAACTTAAGGAAAATAATTCTTTTTTATTTGGTTATTATAAATTATTAAAATATCAGATTTTTATATCATAAAATATCAGATATCAAATGATTTATACTGCAATAGCCTGCAATATCATGCCAAGTCTATTTTTATTTATATATATATACACATATAAATAGACTTAGCAGCCGTCAGTAAATAGGACACATGGCTGGCTTGCTAATACAACTGGATAGCCAGCTAGCCACGTGTAAAACTAGTGGACGCTGGCTACTAAAAAATGAAGCTGGCTAACCAATTGAAAATAAAAAATACAATATTTGTTTGCAATTATTATATTTATTAAATTTATATCAAAAACCTAACTTATTTCACAACAATTTCAGAATTGACAATCAATCCAGCAGTTGAAAACATGCACTCTAATGCTACACTGCTCGATGGAATATATAAATATTCACTTGCCAAACATGCCAGATAGGGAAAATATTTAAGGTTATATTTCCAAAACTCTACAGGGTCTTTTTATTCTTCTGTTGGTAGACAATTAACATAATTATTGACTTCCCTGACTACACCTTTTCAAGATGTAATTGAGAACTTGAAAGTTGTAATTAAGAAAAGTAAGATGTAATTGAGAAATACAACATGTAATTTAGAAGTTGCAATATGTAATTAAGAAACACATGTAATTAAGAAATTTTAAAATGTAATTGAGAAACCCAACATGTAAATAAGAAATCGCAATATGTAATTTGAAAAACAAAAGTTGTAATTAAAAATCGTAATATGTAAATGAGAATACATTATTTGTAATTGTGAACTCAATGTAAGCTTAAAGGTCATTATAAAAGATTTTCTTGGGCATGCATTTTAATAAGTTAATAATATCAAATTTAGCATTTGTATGCACCAGCAATACAGTAATGGAATTAAAAGATCGTTGTGTTATTTGTCAATACACTATGAATAGAAAGCCTGCTATTAAATTGAATCTGTGCAAGCATTTGTTTCACCAAACTTGTTTACAACGACTTCTGGAACAACCAGAATCACTTTGTCCAATTTGTAGACATCAGATACATACAACTGAACAAGTTGAAAGAAAACATTGTTTTATCTTCATTGAATGATAGAAGAAGAGTAATTGAATGTGCTGGGCGAAACAACGATTGGGTGAATCTGGCACAAACTTTAGATGTTAAATATAAGATAGCATACAATTGGGTCCGCAGCAGAAATTTAAATTTTATTGAATTTAAATTTTATTTTGAGGCAAGGACGTGCAAAACAGGGGAAAAGAGCAATTATGAAAATATCTACTTCAAAAGGTTGCCATGATGGAAACTCGCAGAGGATCATTTAAAGCAGATTCTTGTAACGAGCGGATGTTGGCTTTGTTTAACCAGTGGGTTAAATCCGGAATCGTTTAGAGGATTGGGTTGTCGTAACAGATAATGCTCCATGTCACACTCGTTTGGAAAGGGTGTTTGAAAATTCACTGGCTCAGTTGTTACGCTTAGGACACTAAAGCCTAATGCTTAACTCAGTGGAAGCTCTCTGGTCCAATATAAAAATAAACGTTAAAAATGTTATTCGCATTCCACTTGTATTCGGTGCTGGGATTATGGAACAAAAAATGCAGTATTTAGAAAGAATTGTTACTGCGGCAAAAAATACAATAATGGGAGGACATGTACACTCGCTGTACAACATACGATCGTGCATTATGCAACGATTTTAAATATAGAAGACGCCCAGGTTGGTGTTTAACTGAATATTGCAATGATTTTTATGACATTTTTTAAATTTAAATTTTAAATTTTTATGTAAATAAAATATTTGTGTTTTATTTATTATTCATCTGAAACCTCAATTACATTTTTCACAAACAAAAATAAAAGAAAGTTTTAACTGAAACTTAATAGGATTTTTCCAGTAATCGCCTAAACCTCAAATGCCTTTTTCATGACTTTTTATATTTTATACTATATTATTATTTCCAGCCTTAAATTATAAAGTATATTAGGACTACTTTTCTCAACTACAACTTTTATCTTCTCAATTACATCTTACAATTTCTTATTTACAACTTTCATTGTTCTAAATTACATCTTACGTTTCTTAATTACACTTTCACGTTCTCAATTACATCTTGAAAAGGTGTTGATTTTGATGTCTGTTTTGATCATAAATTTGAAACGCAGCTTTAATTTCTAGAAACAGTAATTTTTTTGCAGTAGGATGATTCTCTACAACATAATTTAAATAAATCAACAATGCCAATAATTCAATACAAACATTCCAATAAAAATTATATTTAACAAGCTATAGCATAGAAATTTAATTATAGTACTATAATTGAACATATTATACAACTTAACAAGGTTAAATTAGTTTTTTTTATTATTTACCTCTTTTTTTTAAATTCATCAAGACACAGTTCTCTTTTGTCTATTTTTTTTTAAATAGTTTTTTTACATTATTATACAGCAGATTAATAGACTGCCATACATAGTGCACCACCCACAGATTACATAATTGGAGATTTAAACTTTTATGTTGTTTAAAGTTATACTTTGAACTTTCTGCAAATTGTCATATTCTTTACATTCATGATTATCAAGTTCTTTCACTTCTGCAATTTTTCGTAATTTGTTATTGATATTGTTGTTGATAAGATCTACACCATCATTTACAAAAGTTTTTAAAAATAAAAACAATAGATTTGAAGCCCAAACATGTTACAATATTTCAACATTTCCCAAGCAAATTTAAAACTTCAGGACATTTAGCGAGACCATCAGAAACCAAAAGCAAATTCAGCAAATTAGTTAAGCAATGTTGAAGTTCTTCACAACCTAGCAGTCTAGAAGTCTCCATCATGTTGGTAGAATTTTTCTATCCTATTCACTTGTAATTACAGAAAACTTTACACCAACAAATGATAGTTTTTTGTATTTATCTGTCCGGCCATCAAAGAATAACGATGCAGCATTTGAGTATTTCAAAACATCCTTTACACTGGTCTTACTGCTTTAATTATATCAACTAAAGCTCTGCATATCAACGATGAACATGATGGAGTGACTATACTAATGTTTTTTTCAAAAAATTTTCATTCAACAAGGTTCAGAGACTACTAATTGTTACAAAACCAAAGTGCAATGTCATGAGTAATATTAAAATTTATACACACACACACACACACACACACACACACACACACACACACACACACACACACACACACACACACATACATAGAAAAGAGAAAAAGAAAGAGTTAAAGCATTTTTTACAAAATATTGATGGAAAAAACTCAATCTTTGTGGAAAACATTTAAAGCAAAAACAAATTTTTTTTTACAAAATATTTCTCATTTAAAAAATGACCTAAAATAAAACTTTTTAATTAACCTTATAATATTTTTAAAATAACTATAATTTTGATTTGAAATTATAAGCAACACCAAAACAAAATTCTACAAAATATTACCTTAAGTACACTTGTTGGAAGATTGCTTGGTAAAGATTTAATAGGAGAAAAATCTTCTTTTGGAGTAGAGAATGGAATCGATGATGATACATTAAAAAATTTCTTTATATTTGATTTTTGATTTTCCTGTTCTGTAAGGAATTTGCGAACTTGTTCTTTTCGCTCTAGTTCAATGAGATGTTCTCTTTGAAGCTTCTGTTTAAAATTAGTACGAGTAAAAGAGTTATGACATGCATTTGATATATCAAGGCAAGAAGCATCTGGATCAGGTTTCACAGCAACTAAATTTGGGTCCATAAGCATAGATGGGTCTTTCCTAAAATTTAATAGCGTTAAATTTAAATAGATTTACAGATAACATCATATTATCATACACTATCAACAAAAAGTTATTTAGGTCTATTTTATTCTAAATTTCAGGTTATTAATAAAATATACGCATTAAAATGATTGTTTAATTTCTTAAGATTCACTGCATTTTTTTAATATAAAATATCTGGTCTAAGAAAACTTTCATTTAATAAAATCCAACTTAAAAACTATTTTAACAGATCATTAATTGTAATGTTGAACAATGATTTTTTTTTTTTTTTTTAGTTTAGCATTAAGATATAGTTTGCATATAAAAACCTTAAAGATATACAGAGGTATATTTGAGAAGGTATAATAACTACTCAGAAAAATAAAAAGTAACACATTACTTGATTGCTTCAAGTAGAATGCAAATCAAATCGTCTACCATTTTTATAAGATTTAAATTTGAGTAAATAAAAAAAATTGTAAAAGTATTTTCGTAACAATGAAATTGAAACCATGTTGAAAAAATTAAATATTTGCATTGATAAAAAAATTTTTTTTTGTTGGTTTTTTTAAACTTGACTATGCAATCAACTTTAGTAACTTTTAATTTTTTTGTCACTTTTAATTTATCAACTCAAAATATCATTTCACAAAATTAAACATACATAAATTAAAGATAAAATACAAAATTTAACTAAATATAATAAATATAATGTAAAATAAAACAACATATATTAAATTATAGCATAAATAATAAATATATCTAATAATAAATATATAAAAAATAATTTTTATTCCAAACATCAATACTCAACTTATATATAAAATGTATCATTATGGATTAAAGCAAACATATTGTTCCAATAAAAATATATCATTTTGTAAATAAAATAATAATTTAAACTCCTAATATAATCAATAATCTAAAAATTATATAAACATATAAATATATAAATCTTAAAAATGATTTTGTTATATATTAAAATATAAAAAACCACAATAAACATCTGTTTTTTGATGATAAATGTATCAAGACTAACTATAAAATAATTTCTTTTATAGTTATAAATAAGATAACTTATAAGGGATGTTTTAACTGTAAAAGTATTAAATGGTTAAATTTTTCAAAATCTGATTAAAATATATATTAAGGCATTTTGATTTAAACCTAATGTTAATTAAAAAAATTAATTAAAAAAAAAATAACAACAAAAAAACACGCATATTTATAACATAAATTCAATATAAAAAATTTTTTAAACTTATTTGCTTTTAAGCTGCTAAATATAAAATAATATGCATAAATATAAAAACAAAAAATACCTTTCTCATATCGCATTTCAAGGGTTGTATATAAGGGTCAAACATTAGACATTTTTTTTTTATGTTTTAAAACTCCAGTCTGTTTGTCAGCTGTAATACATTATACTAAATAGTGTTTTATGAGCTAACAATATTAAAAACAAAAGCAAACCTTACTAAAGATTTTCTTTTTTTTTATTTAAAAAAAACATAATGGGTGCCTATGTTGCAAAACAATTCACATCTTACGAACTAATAGTATTAAATACTCAAAAGAATTTATATTGATATTATTTGATAACATTATTATATATGTTTATAATAAAAATAAAGTATTTTGTGCAATCAAATAGGATAAATCTTAGATTTTAAAAATAATAAATCAATAGCTAACAATCATCATCACCAACAACAACAAAAAAATTGTTTTTATAATTTATAAAATAAAACAAAAACTTTAAAGACACTCTAAAAAAATTTATTTTTTACACATAGATAACAGCTCAGATTAATTCATTAAAATGGTTTAGATATTTTCAGTTATATATAAAAAAATTAGGTAGTATAAACATTTATCAGAAACAAGTCAATCATAATAGAATTTTATTGTAGATTAGTTTATAGGAAGTATTTATTAGACTAAAGTAAATATTAACTGTCCCAAAAAATGAATGATTACAATCATAATTTTAAACAAAGGATTTACACAATACAGGAAATTTTTTAAACAAATAAAAGTAATGGAACTTTTTGATTTGAAATATTATCAGTTTTTTTTAAATTTAACTGATCAAGTAGCTTATCATGTGTTATATCAAAACTTAATAAGTTTCTAAATTTAAAATGAATATATACCCTATATTAAAATATCAATATAAATAAAATAAATTATTTGTTTTCATAAAATCCTGTTCTGATTTTAGCAAAAAACAATCTTTTATTTGTAGCAGAACATTCACTCTTTCAGCAACCAATGTTGCTCAAACAATTACATTTTAAATATAGCAAAATTGTTTACTGAATGTTTGTTTAACATTACATTTGTTTTAACTAGATTTTAGGAGCCTATTATGTAAACAAAACATTTCACAGTATTTACTTTTCTGTAGACTGATGCTTATGTTAATTGTGTGTTATGTATACACACATACATAGTATGAAAAAAAAAAGATATTTTACAATTTCTACATATACTAAAAAATTTTTTTTTTTCAAAGTACAGTATTGAGTTATTATTGAATACAAGGAAAAAATTTTGCTAAAAAAATATTTTTTGCTAGAAATTTTGATTAGATTTGATTTGATTTAAATGAGCCACATACAATAAAGAAAACTAGGCATAAAAAGAGATGGTAGATTTGAAAAATCAGGAGACATCTGATTTAATTTATAAATCACAAGGCAGAGTTAACAATTATATATATGTATATATATATGTATATATATATATATATATATATATATATATATATATATATATATATATATATATATATATATATATATATATATATATATATATATATATATATATATATATATATATATATATATATATATATATATATATATATATAGGAATAAAATATATTAACTTTTAAAATTATTAAAGGTTAAAAACTGAAAATGAAAAATTTTTTTTAAAAAGATTACAAAAACTTTTTTTTTGTATGTTAAATAACCAAATAATGTTACCAACATTAAAAAAAAGTTAAATAATATATATCCATTGAGGCTCTCATCATTCAAACAACACCATTTATATCTTTTAAAAATATCTTTTAAACAGCTATGAGTGTTTAAAAAATTCAAATTTCTTTTTAATAGCTCTCATTCAAAAAATGACATTAAACTTTTTTTAAATGCATTTACAGTGTTTTCTTTATTTGGAAATATATATAAAAACAAAAGCTTTAACATTAAATAATAATAAAAAGATTAGTAGTATCATCTCATACAATAGCGATGACGCTTTTATCAAGTAAATAAAAGTCTTGATATTAATTCATAAACTATAATCTTTATAAAATTACCTAAATACATAAAAATTATATTAGTTCAAAAAAAAACAAAAAAACAATAAAAGAACAGAACTAATACAGTTAAAAAACAAAACTACAGATCTGCAGATTAAATGAAATTTATTAACTCATATCAAGTATTTTTTTAACATCAGAATTTTTATAAACATACCAGAATTTTTATAAACATACTAGAATTCTTATAAACACACAGAATTTTTATAAACATACTACTTTAAAAGGTTATACATAAAATATTCATAACAGAATAAATTTGAAGATTTCTATAGAAAGTTTTCTAACAAGTTACTAAGCAATTTAGTTTATCTCTTGAAACCACCATTGGCTTTTTAACAGCTCTCATTGCTGATTCTATTAATTATAGTACCAATGAATTATAGTACATTATATGATGTACCGATAGCAAAGACCGATTGTAACTAATAATAGGTTTTAATATATTTATATAAGGGTATTATAATAATATTAAGAATGTAAAATACATACATAACATGTACCTATACATCAGCAGTGACTCGACATACTAGCCTATGCCATTGGAAACCAGCAACCGATTAAACTACCGATGACATTGGTTGATTAATCTGCATTGGTCATTGCATCGACATTGGCTAATAAGCCAAACCAAACTGGTGCATAGGCACACCTTATATATGTAAATTGCATACCTAATAATAATATATATAACCTTTATATACATAAATTAGACTCTATCATTAGTCTCAATTGATCTTTGCCATGAGGACATCACTAAATATTATAGTACTTTTTTAAAAAAATTTCATTAAAGTTAACATGGTTCTTTGTAACTAAAAACACACAATGCCAGCCAATATGATGAATTTGTGTTCACTGTTTTTGTTTTTCAAAATTCCCACATCTTTATGGAGTAATTTTCCATTATTAGTACAGATTTAACAAAATTAAACAGAAATTTTATTTATTTATAAGCAAATTTGAAATTTCACAGAAATTTCTGCTGCATAGCAGAAACAAAGTTGTCACATTAAAAAGCAATTTTAGGTTTTTTAGTTAGCGTTTATTTAAAAAAATAACATTATCTAGTATATTTGTGACTTTCTTAGCTGAAAAAAAGCTATAGATTTGAAGAATTTTAAATTGTATTATTCTCCTTTATTAATAATCACTAAATGTTAAATGGTGAAGGGAGTGGTTATTTTATTAGTGTGACATGACAAAAAAATAACTTTATCTAAATTTTTATTGCAGCGTAGTTAACCTAAATTGTTAACTCAGAAATTTTCTTTAAAAATAATATCACGTCACATACTAGAAAGAGGATTGATAAAAATATAACAAAATATCTATTATTTATGCAATAATAAATTATCTTAATGGCTTTAAAACAATTAGTGCACGTAATGACAATATTTCTTTATAATTTAATACTATTTAAAATTTGAAAAAACTTCTTACACTGAAAAACTTATGTGTGCTTTTATTTTAGATTTTCAGTTAGTTTACTCGAAATAAAAAAGAAATAAAATACTGTATATTTGTGAATTCGGATTGAACCGTTCATATTTTGTAAAAACCAACAAATATTACTTAAATTTAAATTTCAAATCAATATCTGTAATGTAAATATAATAGTAATAGTAATATTATTTGCTTACTTATTATTTATAGTTTATCAAAATTGTTGATAATTATTTATGAAACTGATTATTTACTAGTTAGTTATTTATTCATGTATGTATACTAAAATATGATGAAAATTAGAAAAAATTTTTATACTTTTATGTAAAATTCGTTAAAGTTTAAAAAAAATTATTTTTATTTTCAATATTTCAATAATTATTAATTTTCAATAACATAAAATTCACTTTACATCAAAAATGCTTGCAGAAAAAAAACTTTTATCATTTTCAAATTAAAGGAAACTTAAAACATTCCTTTTATTTATGGAAAACTTACAAGTTTCTATAAATAAACTTAAAATAAGAGAAATATGGAAATTATTTAACTAATACTAAATCTCTTATATGAAGCAAAAGGGCTCTTGATATTAGATTGCAATCTCTGATTTTATATTCCTTTCTATAATAAAATATAGTAATGTATTAAAAAAAAATTATGTTAAAACTTTTTTTATCATAGAAATATAAAGAGATTTTTCCTTCAAAACATCCCTCTTCTTTTAATCAGTGCCATAGCATAGGAGGCAGAACACTCCCTCAAAACCTGTCATTACGGCCCCAAAATTTTAAAAACCTTCAATTATTAGGAAATTTGAAAAAAAAAAAATCCTCAAATTTAGTAAATGGCCCTCTAAAATTTGAAAAAGTTTCCCTAATTTTCCTGCCCCCCCCCCACCTGATTAAGAGGGCAGCCTAGTAATGGCTCTGCTTTTAATAAATTTCTCCAACTAAAACACTCCAACAACTTCAGGTAGTTATTTTTATAAATAATATAGATGTAATAACATCTTCAGGTAATTATTTTTAAATGCATCACTTGTTTTTCCCACTGTTAGACTCAGTTAGCAACATTTAACTGTAGCCTCCAAAATGGGCTAAGAATAAAAGGCCCCGGGACAATATACCCCCTGACCCCCTCTCATATACCCATCTTAATATACTCCCTGACCCCTCTCTACAGCCATAGGCATGGGGTCCATGTTGTATACTTACACCAGTAAGTATAATATAATTAAAAATATTAATAATAAAAAATAAATATTTAAATAAATAATAATTGGAATGAAAAAAACGATACCAAAAAACAACATATATTAAAAAAAGCAAAATAAAATATTGTTTATAACGCTTACAATACATAACATGGCCAGAATATTCCAGTGTGGTATTATTTGTTATTGTAAGTGACATTTAGTTATTATAAGTCTGCAAAAATTTTATGATGGTAGTAAAGGGGTAAAAAATAAAAGAAACTATTCCATAACTATGGCATTGAGACTTTAATGGTTTTAATTTATAAAATGACGTTCCAATTTACAACCATTTTGAGCGAATTCAAAACTTTTAAAAACTTTTAAAATTAAAGGCCTATATTAAATTGAAAGCGTACTAGATCAAGCGAATTAAATATTTAAAAATATGGCATCATTTTTCTTACTAAAAACTAAAGATAGCCATTGTAAATTAGATACTGTTTTGAAATGGGAAAAAGAATTTAATTTAAAGTTTGAGTATGATATAGAGAGAAATGATGTTGCAAGATTATAGAGAGAAATGATGTTGCAAGATTATAGAGAGAAATGATGTTGCAAGATTATAGAGAGAAATGATGTTGCAAGATTCATATTGCTTTGCAAGCAATATGAATCTCGTATTAAAAACATTAAAAAATTTTCTATTTCATGGATTCGCTCTGGAACTCTGGTCAATTAAAAAAGACAGTGTAAGAAGTCATTGCAATAGTAAATAACATAAGGAACACATCTCATCGATAATCGGAGGAAATTGGATGCAGAATGTTTTAAAGAATATATAAATAAAAACACTGATATTAGAAAAGGGCTACCGGAAATGGGTGAAAAAAATTATGACTCACTTAGGAAGAAATTCATTGAAGTTTACTACTTGGCAAAAAAAATGTCCATTTTCCGATTTTCCTGATTGGCTAGAGCTGATTGAAAAAAAGCGGCATTGATCTTGGTAATAGTTACTCAACTAATCGAGCTGCTGGTATTTTTACAGATTACATCGATATTATTGTCTAAGATTCTTTCAGAAATGATTCTATAAAGTTGAAATATTACTCAATTTTAAGTGATAGCAGTTGTGATATTGCTACACTTGAACAGGAATTAATGTACGTGTTGTATTTCTTTGAGGGCAGTCCATGCGTTAAACTTTTGTCGGTTGAAAGCCCTGAAAATGGTAATGTCTGTGATTTACAAATCTGTCTAGAACAAACATTTGCAAGAGTTGGACTAAATGATATGACTAAAAAACTCTAAGGGTTAAACGTAGAAGGAGTTAGCATAAATGTTGGTCTTCATTCAGGTTTAGGAGCATTATCTAAAAAGATTTCCACGGCTTTAAGTAATACCTTGTTTTAACCATCGTCTCGAGCTTGCATTAAAAAATACTTTTGAAAAATTTATTGCGTTTGCAAATTGTGAAAATTTCTTACTAAAGTTATATTGTCTTTATGAGCAATCGCCAAAACGTTTATGAGAATCGAAACTTTTATCAGAAGCCTGGGAAAAATACGTTCCTAAACCAGCAAAATCATACGATACTCATTGGCTGGATGATAAATGAAATGTAGTGAAAATAGCTTTAGATAATTATGGAGCATATATTTCTCATGTAAAGTCTCTTAGCCAAACAGATTCTCAGCCGTCGAAAAAAGCTGAATTAAAGGGGTTTTTAAAAGTTTGGAAAATCCATCTCTTGTGATATTCTTGTAACACATTTATCTGTTTATCTAGATGTTCTTGCTCCATTGAGACACTTGAGTGTTAGCTTCCAGCAAAATTTATATGATCCAATAAAAGCTGTCCGCAGGGTGCAGCAATTTAATTGGACAATGGAAAAACTTAAAGTTCTCATGAATAGTTCGTTAGGCAATATTTCAACATAGCAAACTATTTTAACAAACTACAAAAAATTAATTGAAAGTATAGTCAAAAAAGATGGCAACTTTAGTTATCAAAACATTCCTTTAGACAATTTTAATAAAACTAATGCATCGGTGCAAATCATTTAATACTGATATAATGAATAGTTTAACAACTAGTATAGATTAACGTTTCAAAGATATTAACGTATCTCCTTTATTCTGTAATTTAATTTTTCTTTTGGACAAATCTTTTTGATCAATGAACCCGATGATTACATTTGGTGATAAATAAATAGCAGAAGTGGTTTCATTTTAAAGACCACCTAAAAAATGTGAAACTGATGAAATTTTTCTTGAGTGGATTGTTTTAAAAAGTTGTTTTTCCAATGTTAAAAAATTCGTTATTGAAAGTGGTGTGAAACTGATGAAACTTTTATTGAGTGGATTGCTTTAAAAAGTTGTTTTTCCAATGTTAAAAAATTTGTTAGGTGAATATTATTTGAAAATGTGGAAAAAAATATTTACATCAGATATAATTATTGCTGAATGCAGAAATGTGTTAGACGCATTTGAGTTGCTTTTACTTTGTCCATTTACAAACGCTAAAGTAGAACGTATGTTTTTCTGCATTAATAGAGTAAAATCAGATTGGAGAAACAAACTATCTTGTGATTGTCTTGAATCTCTTTTACGAATAGGAGAAAAAGGATGCAGCATTGAGAAATTTGACCAAAACCCTACTATGAATGCATGGTATAAAGATAAAATAAGAACTATCTGCTACTTCTTATCGCTATCCGGAAAAACAAAAAAAATCTGCCAACGCAAATCGTATCGACCTTTCTCTATTAACAAATCAGATTTAGAAAGATAAAGTGATAATATTAACTCTGATGTATAAGTTTATTTCGCTATATTTTTTTTAAATAAAAATTCGTATTGATTAAGTTTATTATTTAATTATGTTTTATATTTAACACTGTCATCGAAATGCACTTTAAAACCATAAAAACAAAAGTCATTTAAAGTAAATATATGCGTACATGGCTTGGCAAATAAGTAATCGTTATTTTTTTTATTTGGAGAATTTAAAACCACAACTTCTTTTTTAATGTCATATCCTTTTTATTCACAATAAATTAGATAAATAAATAATAATATAAATAATTATTAAATAATCTATAATAAAAAAGACAAGAAAAGTGTTGTTACTTATAATTACAAACTATTTTATAATGTATCTTAACACAAAATTTCTATAATTTACACACTTTAATTTATAAACATAATTTATAAACATAACTAAACAATAATCATAAAAAATCCCAAAATTTTATTGAATCTAGAAAAATTACAAAACTTAAGAAATGTTTACATGCATGAACTTCTAAAATCAACAACTTGTCAAACTATTATGAATAGTCTGAAAAAAACTTGCAAAAATGGTTTTCAAGAAAAACAAAATTTAAAGACTAGAAACTTTTACGGAATTTTCAATTCGCGATCACTTAATCTCTCTCTCTCTCTCTCTCTCTCTCTCTCTCTCTCTCTCTCTCTCTCTCTCTCTCTCTATATATATATATATATATATATATATATATATATATATATATATATATATATATATATATATATATATATTCATACACACACACACACACACACACACACACACACACACACACACACACACACACACACACACACACACACACACACACACACACACACACATATGTATATGTGTGTGTCATATATATATCGTGTCGTATATATATCAGTCAAGAACCCAGACTTTATTTGGGGATACTACTTTTTTTCCGGCAACGTTAAGGGGGTGGGGATGTTTTTGAGTCCTCCTCCCCCTCCTTCTCCCCTGGTTAAACAGGTGCTGCAACAATTTTTAATCATTTTTTCAATAATCATTTATGCTTATCTCGTTTAGTTTTGTCCTATAATAAGGAATAGATTTAAAGGCATTTTTTAGAATATATGAATTTACTGGTAGACGATGTTACTTTAGATACAATAAGAAAGCTATTTTACTTAAGACTTTAATAAACATTTTTGTTGCAAATACCACGCTATCAGTAAATAATTATTGAAAATTGTTTAAAGTATTTTTAACATTTATTAACTATATTTTAGTAAATATAATTTTAGTAGTTATTAATGTTTTAAATAATTAGTAATTAAATATTTAAATACTTTAAACAATTTGTAATCAATATTTACATTACATAATATTTACATATATTAAATCGCGTAATATTTGTAAAATTAACAAAATAGTTTTACGTCTTGTATTTGAACTAAAAACATAAGCATTTAATAAACATTTTTAACAAACTATTCGAATAAAAAAAAATAAGCATTTAATAAACTTTTTTACTATTATTTTAATTTTAAAATTTTGATTTAAATGTTCATTTAACTTTTACTAATCTGTATTACAAATCTGTTCATTTAACTTTTACTGAAGGTTAATAATTTTTAAAGTGATTTTAAGGCGCCTTTTAAATTAAAGATAATTAAAGAAGAGATAATTACGGTAAACATAATTTAAAAAATGTTGTATTTTTAGATTAAAAAGCATATTATATTTTATAAAACATATTCTTTTAAATATATTTTTTTAATCATTAATAGGGTGGCTCTTAAAGCAACTTAAAAATTTTGAAAATAAAAGTTCTAGTTTTTATGCATTTATTTAAGAAAAAATAACTTTTTTCTTAAATAAATGCATAAAAACTATTGTTTTTAAGCTGAAAATAAAAAAAGTCATTTTTTTCAAGTTAAAAAAAAATAATTTTTTTAAACATGCTTTTTTTGTAAAGTGGTTACTGTTTTTAAAGTTTTTATATAATTTTGCTTCTTTTGAGTACCAGGTTGACATACTTTAGAAGAACATTTATTTTCAAAATTTTAGGGACCAGTCAAATTTTTAAGGGTCTTGAGCTACCCCTAAAATAATTTTTTGTTCAAAAAAATTTTAAACCTAGTGTTTTACTATTATATAGAACAAAGTAAAGGGGTAGGAACAGGTTTTTTTCAAAAATGTTGTTTTAAGAGCCACCCTAATCATTAACTATAATTTAAAAAAATGTTTAATAAATAAATTGCATTTACTATGGGTTATTTTAATCAGATTTTAATAGAAATTTATTAAGTTATTGAAATCTTTATTTTTATAATTTAAGTCAAAAACAAT
Source organism: Hydra vulgaris (assembly GCF_038396675.1). Taxonomy (NCBI): domain Eukaryota; kingdom Metazoa; phylum Cnidaria; class Hydrozoa; order Anthoathecata; family Hydridae; genus Hydra; species Hydra vulgaris. The sequence continues at coordinate 24,803,470 of NC_088931.1, forward strand.
ATTGAAAAGTAAAAAAACTTTCTGAAAAAGTTTACTCTTCGTTTTTTCGTTTTCCTTACATAAACTAAAAAAGCAAGCTAAAGATCAAAAGTTAATTCATTCTAAAATTAAACTTGTGCGATAGTTATTAGGAAAGAAATTTTTTACTTTAATTTATTTATCATCAAAAGCAGTTTACTCTTTATTGCCAAAAAACCAAAGTTAACTTTACTCTGAATGGATATTTTAAAATCTCTCTATCTTTTGAAAAAGCAAATTTTTTATACATTCTATTGTTATAAAATTTTGCAACAAGTTATTAAAATTAAATTTTGTAACGACATTCATTTTTTAAAAACTTATGTCCAGTTAGTAACCATAGGATAGTTACGTCACGTAGTTATGTAAAAATTTCTTTTTGATTCATTTTATTGTCCTAAAGAAAAAACGAGGTAGCTAAAATAAACTGAAAATTATTTATATACTACTGCATTTAAAAGTTTTTTTTCTATTTCTCATAAAAAAAGCGGTACTAAAACAGGTCTGGGTTTGCCCCTGTATATATATATATATATATATATATATATATATATATATATATATATATATATATATATATATATATATTCATATATCAAAAAAACCTATCTTTATTTACTATTAAAATTAAAACTTCGAAACACGAACCTTGTTGAACAAGATCACTGCGTGAAATGATGAAAACTGAATGAATAGGCAGGATTGACGACTTATTAAAATTCAGTTTTAATAAAGAATCTGAGATTAAAATTCTTTGAAACATTTGCAATACAAATTTATAAAAACTCTTCTCTGGCTCAGATGCCATCATCATTTTTATTATTCTTTAGGTCATTTTGGAAACTTTATTTCATAAACATTTTACAATTACTAAAATCAAATTGCCTCATTAAAGAAACTTTACTTTAAAAAAGTACAATTTAAGCATCATGCATAAGGAATTTATAAGATGCTGCAGAAATATAAACTTTTTTACAGGCAGAAATGTGTTTTTATAACATAGAAGACAATGGAAAATGTTTAAAAAATAATTCATAGGAATGGGGCGCAAATGTTATTTATTTAAAATAAAGTTATTTTCAAACCTTTAAAGTTTGAAAATAATTTTATTTTAAATAAATAACATTTAAATTAACAATTTTGACATATTTTAGGCTAAAAATTAAAACATTCAAATCAAACTTGACAGCATTCAATGTTTTTTCCTTTTTTTAATAGTTTTTATTCTTATGTGTAAAGGATCATATTTTTTGCAGGCATATGCAATTTTCATAAAGTTTTGTCTTTTTGGCCTGCTCTAATATATATATATATATATATATATATATATATATATATATATATATATATATATATATATATATATATATATATATATATATAAATATATATATATGTATACACTTATATGTTGTCTGAAAGTTTTCTTCCATATTTTGTTGACAAAAAGTAAAAGTTAAAATGCAAGACCGGATTTTTTTTTTTTAATTAATTGATAGACTGCCTGCCCCAACCAAACCCTTAGTCGATGTAGCAGCACTCCCTTGCGAGTCACGCTAAAAGATAGTAGATGTAGCAGCACTCCGTTGCGAGTCAGGTTATTTGTCAGTCGATATAGCAGCACTCCCTTGCGAGTCAGGCTATAAGATAGTCGATTTAGCAACACTCCGCGCATGATTTACAGTAAAAAAATAAAAACATTTTATTAAAAAATTTAAAAATAAAAACATTTTATTAAAAAAAAATAAAAATAAAAACATTGTTTATATTGTTAAAAACATTCAGAATGTTTTAAAAACATTCAGAATGTTGTTAAAAACATTCTGGTGAATTAAATTTGCGTTCTTGTGATTTTTTAAAAAACTATTCATTTGTAATTAAATTAATGGTTTTGACTTTCGTCCAACACGCATGAATTTCAATATTTTGAATTTCGTCCAATGTTGGACGAAAGTCAAAAGTAATTAAAAGTGACGTATGTGTTGGCGTAAGAATCACTTTTTTCCTTCCGTGCTTCCCAATTTTTTTAATGCCTTCACTTGCAAAAAGGCTGCAAGCAACCACTATTAGAGTTGGGAATTACTAGGAAAAAAAAGATAAAGTTTATAGAGCAAGAGAATGATTGACAGACAACTCAAAAATTTGCACCTTAGTTGTAAGAATCTCTGGAAGATCATTAATTAAAAAGAGTATAGGCTCAAGGATAGAACCTCGAGGAACCTCTGAAGTTACAGGATATGAAGAAGAGTGCTGTCCATCAAGGATAAATCTAAATCCATACAACTTTTTTAGAAAAAGAGGAAAAAAACGAAGAATAATGAATAAAAAGATTGTTGCCCCATGCCAAAGCCTTAGTCTATGAGCAGTACTCTGCTGTCAGTCAGGCTATTTGTCAGTCAATGTGTGTACTAAAGCCCCCGGCAGCAAGCTATTTCAGTATGACACAGCTCACCTAAATCAGCAGTATAAGATATAAATACATTTTTTTATTTAAGAAGTATGTATTATGATAAATAACTTCGATATTTCAAAATAACTTATTTTTATGTATTATGCAAAACGCTTTTAATAAATAACAAACTATTTCTCTCGTGACTCAAATAGATTCTCTCGTGACTCAAATAGATTCTCTCGCGGAGATTCTTTAACAGTATCTATAATAAGGGCAAATCTGTTATTCCATCTCTCTTGTATGGCTCAGACTTCGTTACCTTACCTAAAAACAGGTGAACTGTTTGCTAAGAACTTCTCACCAATATTATCATTTGATTCCACTAGTCGCATTCTACTTGATAAAGCTGACAAACAGGTTGATCCATTGCCTGATATTCACATCACTCCACCTTCTGTATCTAAAGTGATTTCCTGCTTAGACTCTTCTACAGCTTGTGGTCTGGACAAAATACTTGTTATAGTCTTGCAGAAGTGTTTTTCGGAGTTGTCGTCTATAATATCAAAACTATTTAACAAGTGCTTATCAGAATCTTGTTTTCCAGCCTGCTGGAAAGCGGCTGTCTTTTCTTCACATCCTGTAACTTGAGGGGTTCCTTAAGGTTATATCCTTGGCCTTATACTCTTTCTAATTTACATTAACGATCTCCAAAAAATTCTCACATCTAAAGAGGTATTGTTCATTGATGATACTACCATTTATTCTTGTCTTAATAAGAAGCCAACACTCTCTGATTGCTTGGAGGGGACATTTGAACTTGAAAAGGATCTCACTTCTGCTACAGCATGGGGCTCTCAGTGGCTGGTGAACTTTAATTCAGATAAAACTTGATTTTTTCAGCTAACCATTATCGCGATGATCTAGATTAATATTTATGAATAATAATGTACTTGATTAGTTATCTACCCTTCCAATTCTAAGATTAACTCTTACTTCCAATCTTTCTTGGAAATCATATACCAAATCCATTATAATGGTTTTGAGATATGGTTGATAATGGTTTTGATATATGGAGCAGGTCCAACTATGTTTATAATGCAAAAATGCATTATAAACATAGTTGAACCTGCTCTTGAAGCCAACCTCCAACCATTATCACATGATTGTAACATTGCTTCTCTTTCTTTTTTCTATAAATACTATAATAAGCACTGCTCTGAGGAGCTAGCATCTCTTGTGCCATCTACTAAAACTTATACTTGTGTTACTCGTCTTTAATTAAGTCTCATTCTTTTACTGTGACTGTTCCTAAGTGCTCAAAAAATTCTTATTAGTCTAGCCTTTTTCCTCAAACATTAGTTCTTCGGAATTTGCTTTCTTTCTCTTATTTTCCTGATTCATATAATTTGCAAACTTTCAAATCATCAGTTATCTTGCTCTATAAACTTTATCTTTTTTCTTCCAGTAACATCCAACTCTAACAATGATTTTTGGAAGTGAGGATAATTAAAAAAAAATAAAAAATAAAACTTTAAACAATTGTTTATAATTAGACATTTTATTTAAATTATTAAAGAATATTTTATATAATTTTTTTAAAAACAGTTAAAATGTTGGAACTTGCAAACAGCTGTGGTCAAGTTGTCTAAAAATATTAGTTTATACATAGCCAAACAAGGCATCCCCTAAATTGCATGACAATTTTAGATTATTATTCAAACTATTATGCATCAGCTTATATAATTTAAGGTGGTTAGATTACCTCTAAAACTTAATTGATTTTTGGCTTTGCACAAGTAAAAAACTATTCAAAAATGGGAATCCAGCAGAGCTGATATGATAGTAATAAAGCAAATGTGATTTTGGTAGTCTACAATTAAAATCAAAATATGAGTTGCAAAAGTGAACTAATAGAGGTTTTTTTCTCTTTAATTATAATAAATAAAATTATTATAGAAATTCTATTCTCTCGCCTTGTTCAGACTGACAAAATAATGTGTTTTGGTAAAACAAATCTAAAAAATAATAAACTTCTCAGTTCAACTATTTAAGTATAACTGCTTTGTTAATAAAACGTGAATTCAAAAAATAATTGTTTTATATTTAATAAATTGTGAAAAAGTCATGTAGCACAAAAGTTTATAATCTATTTCTATGAAGAAAGTGAGATTATGGAAAATAAAAATATAATTTATAGACATCAACACAATGTCTGCAATATAAAAATAATCATTTTTCTAATCATACCCAAATAGTAGATAAACTTAAACTTAAGATTAAAATTCAAATTATAGTTTTGTACGCGTCAAAAATAAGAGAAATTTTATTTTATATTAGACAGATCCCTTACTATAACATTTACAATGTGTATTTTTCATACTCTAGCCCTTTATATCCTAATGTTGTACACACTAATATAGGAATCGTCGTTTTATCAGCGCCGATAAACTCAATAAAAATTATAAAATCATTATTTAATTATTGTTTTTTCTTTTAATTAAACTCTATACCCATTACTTGTTTTTCCAAGATTTAAATAACATCTATATATTTGACTATGCCTATAATAATAGTGTTGTCGACTTACCTGGACTGAGTGAGACTATTTAACTTTACTTCAAAAAACTTGTGATCTTCCTCTATTTGATCGAAGACATCAAAATCAAGATCTATTCCAGACTCTGAAAACATTTGAGCCTTTTTTGTTAATATAAACAATTTTTAACTACTTTACAATTTAAACAATTTATTTTACGACTAAATGTTTCGCAAGTAGCTTTTGCATGCCATTTTTTTGTTGATGGAATCGAAGTTGTCTTCTGGGATATGCATGACGTCGTTTATGCAGCGAGTTTGTTAAACATTATTAATGTTGAGCATTGCAAATTTTCTTGAATGGATGCCAAAAAATGGAAATAACTAAATCATTTTTTCATCAAAAAAACATTTAAAAGTATCGTAAACCATATATATATACCATATATATAATAAATTTTAGACTGCTGATATTAACTAACATGCTATATTATCAATAGTTTCCAATGAAAATAGAGTTTTCAAATTAAAAGTTTTTTAAATACTTTTGTGTCTTTTAATAAAAAAAACAAAAGTATAAAAGACACAAACTTTTAATTGGGTATATAATAAAAAGTAACAAGGTATTTAAAAGCTTTATATACCAAATTAGACATATTTCTAAGCTTTTAGTTAAATTTATTACTTTCTAGAGTTTTTAATTGCTATTTATTTTTTGAGTTTTTTTTTATTATTATTATTATTATTATTGTTATTTTTGTTATTATTGTTGTTATCATTATTAATGTTATTATTATTATTATTGTTGTTGTTGTTGTTGTTTTTGTTGTTGTTGTTGTTATTATGTTAATATATGAAGACCTCCACAACACGTGTAAATCCATTTTAAGTCGATTTTCAGATATAAAGGATTATTAGTATAAAAAACACATCGTACGGACTTGTGACGTCTATAAGACGTTGTATAGATGTCTTACGGACGTCAACTGGGTTAAAGCAAAATAGTCTATTGACAATTCAAAGACAATGCTCTCAGCAAGCTTACATTTAAATATAATTAATACCAATCCAGAAAGACATTCTTTCGTCATAGCTGATCCTAGATCCTAGTTTTTTTTAAATAATCTTTATTATACTGAAACTTCTCTCATCATAAACAGGTGTAAAGGGAAGAGTAAGTAGAGTATAAACAAGGAAAACATAATGTCATCTATTTCTTAATAAAGAATGGATGTACTTCTTTTCATTTGTAGTTCAGTTGTCACTGCTAGAGATATTGATGCATACACAACTTTGAAAGTAGGGCAGGCACAATGTTGCGACAAGTGGGGAGGGGGTGCCTTACTTGTTTTTGCTGAAAAGATTTTTACATAAACACATAAATCAAACCTAAGTTGCTGCACAATGTTGAAATCAGTTAATTTATAAGTTTTTGTTTTTCTCCTTTGAAAAAAAAGTCGTTTACCGTTTGCAAATCATTCTAGCTTTATGGAACATCTGTCACTACAAACTAAAGTCACAGTGGTCTTGATACACCGAACTAATGTTAAAAACGCATTAACTGTGTATTTTATAATGATAGAAGATAATTTAACAAAAAATAATAACTCCGTTTTACTTTCTGCCATAAATGCGGGCAAATTTGTAAAGCAGATATGCAAACAACGGTTTGTTGTTTCCTAATATTCCCCACGCCTTATGCTAAATCCGCCACTGATACTCGGTGAGTATCAGTGGCGGTATATTACCAGAGTATATTAACTTGCGACTAGCTAGCTTTGTAGCAATTTTTTAACATTTTTTGTTTGTTTTCTTTTTTACGTCTTATAAAGTTCTATTTTTAGTTATTGGGTCTAATATGTTTATGATAATAATTGAACTTATGACATTTATGAAACTTTATTACGACATGCCGCCATCTAGATATCGTAGCTTTGTAGCTATTGATATTATTGAAAACTATCGTCAGTTAGCTTAATTTTTCCCAAGACATTCAAGAAAAGAAAATTCATGACCTAGAGAAAAAAATTCACAAAACAGAAATCGGTCATTCAGAAAGAAAAACAAATTAGACAATTAGAAGACAGGCAAAGAAGAAACAATCTACGACTTGATAAACTTAAAGAGAACGAACTAGAAAACTGGGAGGAAACCGAATTAAAGGTCATTAAATTAGGTATTTGAAAACAACCTCAACATAAAAGGAGTTACAATTGAACGGGCACACAGAACAGGAAAGATAAGTTCAAAAAATCCGATAACTATTGTAATGAAGTTATTAAATTATAAAGATAAGATTCAAATATTAAAAAACGCACACAAACTCAAAGTAACGAATATTTACATAAACGAAGATTACTCCTTTGATACAATGGTAATACGGAAAAAATTACTTGAAGAAATGAAAGTTAACAAGAGCAACGGTACTCGATTGTTATTTATGATAAACTAATAGTAAAAGAATTTCGTAAAAATTAGAACGCTAAAATTTAATCATTTCAATTTTTTATGTTTTTTGGTCTTTATAATTTATTATTTATTAGGGATAAAACTATAAATTTTTATCAAAATTCACGACTTAAATCTTTCCAAGTAAACAAAAATATACTTCTAGAGAGCCATTCAGATCCAGATATTAACTTTTATAATAATAGCAATGAAATTAAAAACATAAGTCCATTATATTACAACTTAAATACTTCAAATCTTGAAATAGATTGGTGAGCATTCAAATTTTTTTTTGAGAAATTCAAACTTTTTTTACTCAGCACAAAAACGGAGTTTAAAGCTACTTGCCTCACAGAAACATGGTGTCACAATATTGAAATTAAAAATAATTTAAATTTTCTGTTAAAAAAGTATAAAGTAGTTCACAAATTAGAAACTCTGAAAAACCAGGTGGAGGAGTATGCATCTTTATCCAGAACTCATTAATTTATAAACCGCGAAGTGATTACTGTACTGCAAGTAATTATTGTGAGTCATTGAAAATTGAAATATTTAGTAAAACCACTAAAGCGTAATTGTGCATGTTTTATAGAGACCGCCTTCAGGTAATATGAAAATATTTGATAAACATATAAAAAGTTTAATTACAAATAAAGATGTTTATAGTAAATGCGTTTACCTTGTGGGCGCTTTGAAATCAGATGTGTTAGAATATAACTCAAAAAAAAAAGTCAGAAAATTTTTTAATTTAGTATTTCAAAATGGATTTATTTCAACCATAAATAAACCAACTAGAATCACCAAAAATAGTGCAACCTCAATTGATCAAATTATCACAAACAAATTTGCAGACACAAAAGTTAAAACTGGAATATTTATATGCGATATATCGAATCATTTTCGAATTTTTATTGCAACTCGTGTAATCTTAACTCGCAAAAATGCAATCTTAACTCACAAAAATGTAATCTTAGCTCGCAAAAATGTAATCTTAACTCGCAAAATGTAATCTTAACTCGCAAAAATGTAATCTTAACTCGCAAAAATGTAATTTTAATTTTTTTATCAATCTTTATCTTCTAAAAACTGGGAAAATATATTACAAATAAAAAGAACTAACAAAGCCTGTAACAATTTCCAGAGATAACAAATATAATTAAATCTAAAATGTAATTGAATCCATGGATAACTATCGGAATATTAAAACCATCAAAAAAGAAACAACGTTTGTACGAAAAATTTCTTAAAATGAAAACATTTGATAATGAATCCAAGTATAAAAAAAGGTATTTTTGAGCAAGTTATAATAAATCGTTCAAAGAAAATATATCATTCGAATCAATTACTAAAACTCAAAGGCGACACTCAGAAAACCTGGAATGTCATTAAAGAATTAATTGGTTAAAAAAAGTTATCAACTACTTGTCTTCCAAAAGCAATAAACTTTAATGGCGTTGATATACTTAATGAATCAAAAATTGCAAATACATATAATCAAGTTTTTGTTAGTGTAGGTTCAAGTTTAGCCCTAAAACTAAAACCTGGTAAATTTAGCGTAGAGTTATATTTAACTGCTAACAATACAATAATGGCCAACAATAAACTGATCAAAAATGAGTTATTAATTACTTTTCAAACGTTAAAACTAAACAAAGGATTAGGAGTTGATGAAATGAGTAGTAATGTTGTGATAAAATCTATGCATTATTTAATAACACCACTGTTACATATTTTTAATCTTTTTTTTAAAACAAGGAATATTTCCAGGAAATTTTAAAACTGGAAGAATTATACCGGTTTTCAAATCGGGTGATTCTTTTAATATCTTTAATTATCTCCAATCTTCCTTGCTTCTCTAAAATACTGGAACGAATAATATATAACAGATTATTCTCTTTTCTAGAAACAAATAATACTTTCTATAACAAACAGTTTGGGTTCAAAAAAGGTCATTCAACTGATTATGCAATTCTTAAACTTGTTCATGATATTTTTTGAACCTTTGATAAAAAAGAGTATACATTAGGTGTTTTTATAGACCTTAGCAAAGGCTTTGACACAGTTGATCACCATATTTTATTAAAAAACTATTAAATTACAGAGTAAAGAATGCAAATATAGTTTGGTTTAAAACTACTTGTCTAATAGAAAGCAGTATATTTATTATGATGGTGGTATAACTGAAAATAAAACAATTACTTGTGGAGTTCCTCAAGAACCCATTTTAGGACCGCTTTTGTTTCTAATATACATTAACGTCTTAAGCAGAGATTCGAATATTTTAGACTCTATTTTTTTTGCTGACGATACCAATTTATTTTATTTACATAGTATTATAAAAACTGTAATTAAAATAGTCAACAAAGAACTGTTAAAAATAACTGAGTGGTTTAATACAAATAAATTGTCACTAAACTTAACCAAAACTAAGTATATTTTTTTTTCATTGCCTTTATCAAAAAGACAAAATTCCTCTAAAGCTTCAAAATGTTAGCATTGGGAATCAATTTATAAAAAGACAACACTCAATTAAGTTTCTAGGTGTTCATCTTGATGAAAATGTCACATGGATAAATCACATAAAATAAATCAAAAATAAATTTTCTGAAAATATTAGCATACTTTATAAGGTAAAACCTTACCTAAATCAAATTTACGTAAAATATATCTACTTAGCTTTTATTCATTGTTATCTTAATATTGCTTGGTACAGCACCAATAAAAAATCAAACAAACTATTTAACAAACAAAAACATGCCATAAAAATATATCCAACGCAGACCGTCTCTCTCATTCACAACCACAATTTGTTAATCTAAAAATTTTAAATGTTTACCAAATAAATATATATCATCATTTAATTTTTTTATGTATAAAATCAATAACGATTCGATGCCAAATATTTTTAAAACGCTTTTTAAAAAAATACAGCACCGATATCTTATTAGGCACGCAAACAATAATTCAGGCTAAAACTTACTTTGAAGTCACTAAGTTTTCTATCACAACTAGAAGCCCCCATCTATGGAGTATAGTAATCATAAACATCAAAACGCTTGCAAACATAAATATTATTAAATCAAAGAAAGAAAACTAAAAGAATTAAATTTAATTTATCAAAACATGACTTCTTCTAGAGCTATATGTAATTGTTGGTCTTTAAAATATTGTTTAGTAAATTTTCATTTTATCTACAAAGATTTAAAAAATTTGGTTCTTTAAAAACTTCTTATTTTTTACTTTTCTATTAAATAAAACTAAAGTTTCATTATATTTCTTAATTCGGGCTTCTTAATCGCAATAATTAAAAACTGTTATATATAATTTTGAATTTTTTTTTTCGTTCATTTGTTTTTTATTTTTGCTTTGTGTTCATTTATTATTGAAAATAAATTTTAGAATTTATTACCTTTATTTATTATTATCATTATTATTTTTTTGCAAAAATAGTATAGATAAAATTAAATTTTTTTTTGGCTATACTATGTACGGATTATTGGGGGCTATATTATTTACGGATTATTGTCTTCTTCTTGCCCCCGCCATGCGTATATTTTACAAATACTTGAGATGTAATTATTTTAAACGGCAAATTTAAAATAAATAAAAAAAAAACTAAAAAAAAACTACAACAAAACAACAAATCTGTAGCTGTTTTCTACTTTGGACCAAAATAGAAAAAAAAAAAAATTACAAAAAAAATAAAATTACAAAAAAAAAACCTTTTCGAGTTGTGACCTCGAAACTCGAATTCACTCAAAACTTACCGATTTTACTTATTAAAAGCCGTAAGTTTTTAAATTGCCAGTTTTAAAAGAAACATATTTTTGAAGCGACTTATAAAGTATTAGAATAAAATGATATATATTTTCTATTTGCACAGTTTTTGTAGAAACCCGAATTGACCATTTTTATATTACAGTAGTTATAAATTCAAATTAAGCAGAATATTTATAAATGCCATAAAGAATTTTGTTAAATTATATGATAAACTATAGTTTATTCTTTGGTTAGCCTAGAATTTGCATGGCATCGTATTACTTAGAATTGGTACAGAATTCATTAACCTTTCCACCTGTTTCAAAAGAAATCAATGTATTTTTTGATGAATGCATGAAGCAAGTATTTGCAGTCTCAAACGATAATGACAGAACTCGTGTACAAGTAAAAAGATTCGATAGTAACTTGAATACAGTGTTTTTATTACAGAACAAAGGGCATGTAATTTCTATCAAATTCTCACCTAATCAGTCTGTTTTAGCAATTCAAAGATCAGTAACATCAATAGATTTTGTGAATTTTAATGAAGGTTCAAAAATTGATGAGTATTCACAAACGTGTAAAGGTCATTCAACGCAAATTATTGGTTTTTGTTGGACAGGTAATAATGATATTGTTTTTGTTACAAATCAAGGAATAGAATTTTATCAAGTGCAAAATGAAAAATACTCTTTAAAATTAATAAAAACTTATCGTACTTCAGTGAACTGGTTTGTTTTTCTTCCTGATGTTTTTGTATTATTGTTATCATCAGATATAATGGGAAACATGATACATCCTTATATTTTTAAAAATGGATCTATTACCAGATTATCAAAATTTGAAGTTGAGAATCCTCCATGTTCAAGAAATTCTCAGGCTGCTGCATTATTAGAAAGAGATGTTACAATTGCTAATATTTATAACAATATATATGTTGTTGTTTTGCGAAATCACCCTCGTTCAATGAACTCTGTTGGTGCAGAAATTGTTTTATATCAGTTACAAAAAGAGGGTCCTGCTAAAAAGACAGCTGTTTTGTGTTTAGGAGCAGTTGGTAGGTTTGCTGTCAATGTAGTTGATAATTTGATTTCTGTTCATCACCAAGCATCAAAAACATCAATGATATTTGATATTGGGCTACAAGGAGATTCTGATGGTTTAGTGACTTACTATTATCCAGTGCTTTCTCCTTTACCTATTGAGCCTGTATTCTTTAATGATGATTCAAAAACTATTGGAAGCATAGAGAATAAGTTAACTTGTGAAACCTACTCAGCAAATTGGGTTGTGTTTCAGCCTAATATTATAATTGATGCAAAATTAGGATGTCTATGGAAACTTCAAGTTAAACTATCATCTCTCTTAAATATGATTAATGATAAAGTTAGACTTATAGACTTTTTACTTCTTCGATCTGGGAGTAAAAGTTTTATTATATCAGTTTTAAACCAATTAATTACTCCAGGTTGTCAGTATAATCTTGGTGTCATAACTCAAGTATTTGATAAGTTAAATGTAGTTTATTCAGAATATCTTGAGATGAATAGTTCTGGACATTCTCAAGACACTATGAAAGAAAATGATTTTACAGGACTTTGGTTTCAAAATCAGTCAATTATTGAGCAAAATGATATGTATGTTAGTGTATTTCAACCTTTTGTTGAAATGGAAGGTTCTCCTAAAACAGTTGTTGCAATTATATTAGACTATATTCGTTCATTAAGCTGTTACAAGATTCAATTAGAATATTATTTAAATGAATATCTTATAGAAATTCTTTTTGATCATAAAATGTACTATCAGCTTCATCAGTTTTTACAATACCGTGTTTTTAATGATTCAAAATCGCTAGCTTTTTTACTTATTTCCCTTCAAAAAGAGTATCCGCCAGCTATTAATTTAGCTCTTGACATGCTTAAAAGATTGGGTAACCATGATGATATAATTGAAGTTTTGTTAGAGAGAGATGGCATTATTTGTGCTTTGAAATCATTGCAAGAAAATGATCTGACTGATTTAATCGCTCCTCAAAAATTTCTAAGTGCTGCTTTAGCAACAGGGGATGACCTGATATTTCATACTGTGTTCACTTTTTTCCAACAGAGAAATGTAAAACTTAGAAAAACTGTAAAGTTTGCACGCAATGAACAATGTGAAAAGTTTGAAATTCTTTTTGAAGAAAAATTTGGAAAATCTTATAAGAACACAGATGAAAACTTGCTGGAAAAGTTAGAAGTTTTACAATTATAAAAATAGAAAATTTTAGCTCTAATTAATTATTTGTTTTGTATTATTGAGCTGTTTTTTTTATACAACACAAAAATGCTCAAATTTTTTGTTTTATTATTATTTAAAAAATTATAAAAAACATAAAGTTCATAATAAAAAAATCATAAAAAGTAGATTTGTTTTGTGCAATTTTTGTTGTTATTAAAAAAAGAAAAAAATTGAGTTTGAGGAAGGAAAAACTTTTCTCAGTGTATCTGGATTACCACCACATGAGCTAAAATTATGAGCAATAATTATCCTGTATATAAGAGTGTGCAACGGGCACGATTCATTGTTAGGGAATAGACTGAAAACCTGATTCAGATAACAATTACGAGTCCAATAAAAAATGATTTACCAATTACGTTGATTCAGCGACAGTTTTTCAGTTCTACCCACATTTGCTATAACTTAATTTTTTTCAAATTATTGTAGGCTCAATGTAAATTATTACAATTATTTATCCTAGAACAAATAAAAATTAAGATTAATTTAAAACGCCGACTATTTGTTCACGTGATTGCGCTATCCGATCACTAGTATTTATATAAAAATACTAATAGAGAGTATACAAGATTTAAACAAATTATCTACTAGAGGTTATAGAAGCTACAATTTTAGTATATTAACATGTTTGTTAAATTAAATGCTCGCTAAATAAATTTGCTTAATACTTCCTTTTTTATATAACAGTGTTTATGTCTGATATTCAAAAATTATACACAGGTAAAAAATGGCTTTTATAAATTATGTTTATAAAAAAAAAAAAAAAAAAAAAAAATGAGTAGCCTCCTCGACTGTAGTGGCCCCCCTCGGGCCTTGGGGAGGTGAATAATCTAAAAAAAAAAAAAAATGTAAAGATACATTGTCTCTTGTATTTTATGTAAAGATACAGTGCCTCAAGACATAAGTTCATCTCAAAAGCGAGCTTCTGTTCAATTATGAGATTGGAAATCCCCTTTCTATGGAGATAGGAAATCTCAATAATTACATTTAACACAAACAATCTGAAGGTGAATCGGAGAATGTCTAACTCATCTTCACACTTTTCATATCAAAAACTAAAAAAAACACTTTTACAAATACATTTAAAAAATACATGAAGCATAATTAAGTAAAAAGATTTGAGTTTTGGCCAAGGTTACCTGTAGTTATGACTTTAAAATAATGACATTACCATGCTTGTTATATATGTATAGATTTAGTGGTCAACGTTTAAACCATTTAGTGGTCAACGTTTTTTTTTACCTAGTATTGTATATATAATAATTTCCCAGTCGTTATTTCATAAATTATCAACTCAAAGTTTTATTGTATCAAAGGATAGTTGCTCTTTACGATACACTTAGAGTAAATGACGTCCGAAAATAAACAAAAGGGTTATAGCTCCCAATACGTCACACAAAAATTAGGTACTTCTTTAAACACAGGCTTAAAGAAGTACCCAATTTTTTGTTTGCAAAACGAAAAAGTATGTTTTTTTATAGTTTACAACGTATACTATAAAAAATATACTATAAAGAAAATATTTGAAAGTTTTTTATATTTTACAGATAAAAAAAACAATTTAAACAAAATTAGGATACGTTGTACGCATTATTTTTGTGATATTCTTAGCATCACAACTTAACTTTCTTTAACACCGGCCGTAAATGTGTTTTTCTTCTTATCTGCATTTGCCAATCGTACATGGTTGCGAATTTCTTTGGGAGCAATGGTTTCTTTCTTTTTTTGTCGGATATCGCCTAACGTGGAAAGTACTTGAAGTGTTGTCAAGACAAATGTTGCATGGAGTTCTTGAGAAACTGTCCTAACTTTACAAGTTCTCTCTGGCTAGGGAAATTATAAATGATACAGTAAGGTTTTGCTTAAGGAAAATTTGGTTAGCCCCGGACGGCGGGTAACTCCAGACACTTGATGTACAGCTTAAACTAAAGAAAATGTTTTTTTAAATACTACAAAAACATTATTTAAATGAAAATACATCATATGCAAAATATTTATAATAATATGCCTCAGCGATTGTCTGAGAGTACAAAATATTGTTTCCCACCACCAGAACAGCGATTCACATAATATTATATCTAATTTTTATGTAAACTAATAACTTTTTATTGAATTTTGTTTTTCTTTATACATTCTTTTTATTTGTACTTTATTTATACATTCTTTTTATTTATACTTTTTTATTTACAATATTTATTAAAAAATTTATTAATTCACTGGCTTTAAAATTGTAAATACACATAAAACTAGTATAGAGCAGTTTAAAAATGAATCAAAACAAGCATTCTTACTTATGGATTTTAATATATCCGATTTTAAATGTTTTTTTTAATTAAAACTCAAATACATAAAATAATTAATACAAAATGTCACTGAGTGTATCAACATTTTTTTTTTTTTTTTTTTTATATTATTTTTATATTTTTTTTATATATTATTTTTTTATATTTTATATTATTTTTATATTTTTATATTATTATTTTATATTTTTATTATATTATATTATACCTCTATGACGTTTGCTAATTTATTTACGTTATTTCTATGAAGTTGACTAATTTATTTTTGTTATTTCTATGGTGCATATTAATTTATTTACTTTTTATTTTTAAATCTTACTTTAAATTCTTAATTCTTAAATAAATGATAATATCTTATTTATTTTTCTTATTCTGAAAAAATGATCTTACTCTTTCCTTAAAGTTTTATTCTTTAAGTTTTTCTTTAAATGATAAGGAATTGTTATCTATTTTACTTTTTTACTTTTATTTTTATTTTTATTTTATTTTTTATAAATAGTTTGTTAACTATAGATATTTTAATATTACGGTTTTTGTAAATACGTGAGAATAGGGCTCGGTGATAAGGCTAAACTAGTCTTCTTCTTGCCCTGCCAATATTAATTTTTTATTTATGTGCTTCGAAACTGTATGTATTATTTAACGGCAAAAAAAAAAAAAAAAACTAGTATTTGTGAATGAGGTATGATCGTGTGGTATCAGACACATGTTTGGAGGGTGGCTCCGGACAACTTGATTCATTTACACATTTAAAATGGGCAACTTTTTTTATATAAATAATAATACATTTAACATAATACACAAACTCTTAAATGTTATTCATTTAATTCCAATAAAAATACTTTAAATTTGAAAAAAGTTTTTTTAAAGTATTTATTTTCATTAGTAAAAAGCAAACATTTATATTTTTAAATAATGACATTTTCATGATGATTTTTTATATATCAGAGGCAATTTTTTTTTAATGTGTTGATGTGTTGAGAACATTCCAATGCTAATTAGTTATATATTATATTTGTGTCACACGGGTAAAAAAGAGGTAAAATGATAGTTAAACTATGTGTCCGGGGCTACCCGTCAATTTTAAAACTTGCCTTTTTTCTAAGTTTTTTTTTTTTATGTTTTATATATTACTAGCTGGAGTTACCAGGCGTTGCCCGGGCCAATATTTAAACTGGCTTACCTGATATCTGTACACAAAAATGGGCCCAAAAATGGTCCTAAAAAATGGTCCCCCCTGACCCCGGGGGTCGGGGTAAGGGGTCAAAACCCAGCTAAGAACCTTCTCCCCCTCGAGGACTACCCCCATGTCAAATTTCATCGAGATCGGTCCGGCGGTTTGGATTTCTATAGAGAACAAACAAACAAACACACACACATTGCCCTTTATATATATTATTAAGATTAAGGTACACAATAGTTATTTTTTTGTTTCTAATTTAATAAACAAATGTTTATACTTTTAGTGAAGTCTTTTGACACTTTGTTTTCTGTTAGTACATGTGTACAATCTCTTTACCCTTTACCCAACCTAACCGATGTTGATTGAGTTAAGGCAGGAGGAGGTAAGACAGTTTCCTCTATCGCGCCTCAAGAAAAAAAGAAATTAAAAATGCAAGAAAATAATATTAAATTAGAGTGTCAGGGCAAACATTTACAGAATGCGTGCATTTTAATATTGACTATGCTATTTCAATAGAATTTAAATTTTCGTATATTGGTTCGTATATTGAATGGAGGAAGATAGCTGCAAAGATAGATAAACTAACCATCAAAAAAAAATTTTTATAACAAACATTTTAGGCAACACTAATTTTTGGAAAGAAGCAAAACAATGTAATAAGTCTGTAAAGAAACCATCAATTTCTGAAAATTTAGCTAATAAACTAATAAACTAATAAACTAAACGATCATTATCGTAATGTTCGGAAAGATAAAAATGCTTAAGATATCTCAATCTTTATTTACACAAATGCAGATTAACTTGCAAATTCCATCTTTACTTAAAATAGTGTTTTAACCCAATTAAGCAAACTCAAGTTTGGATCACCAGGCCCTGATAATCTGTCTCCAATTCTATTAAAATCCCGTCTCGAAATATCCATCTCACTCTGTATTCTATTTAATCGACTAATTGAAAGCAATCATATGCCAGATCAATGGAAATCAACTCACTTAACACCTATACCTAAAGGAGCGAACCCATTTCCTATGGAAGATTATCGGCCAATAGTTATTACATCTTCTCTGTGTAAATCCTTTAAACTTATCTTGTGCATATTTATTGTTAATCATACGAAGCATATCTGAACTACAAATAAACAATTTAGGTTTCTCCCTCGACATAGCACAATGAATGCTATAATTCAAGTAAAAGAAGACTATAGCTACGCAAAAGACAATAAAATATCAATACTCGCCATCTTTTTTGATTTCTATTTGTATTTGTAAGTATTTGATAAGGTTGATTAATACAAATTGCTCTTAAAACTTCAAACCTTACTTCCTAGCTGGCGACCTACACAACCGTCGTCAAAGAGTAGAAACAATTGAGCATGTACCGAATGGAAATGTATTAAAGCTGGAGTCATTCAAGGATCTCCTGCATATATAGCAAGCGTTCTAACCACTGCGCCACGGCCGCGTATTAAAGCTGGAGTCATTCAAGGTAGCGTTTATGAACCTATTTTATTTATATTATTCATACATAATATAAATGATTTTTTTACCTCCAGAGATAAACCTACAAAAATATACCGATGATGTATTAACTTACATCATCTATAACAAAGATGCGAAAAATCTACCTCAATCTATAGTGGATGCTGTAGCGAACTGGGCTACTGTTAATGGCATTAAACAAAATCATATAAAGTGCAAACATTATTGATAGAGAGTTGTCACCCTAATCAAGTTGTAATTTCATCGCCAATTATTTTAAACTCTAAACTCAAATCAGTTGATTGCTACAAGAACCTAGGAATCTTAATAAACAAAAATCTCCACTGGAATGATCATTGGATAAAAGTTCATAACTTTATCAAGTCATTACCCTACTTACTAAAGCGTCTTAAAAAGATCGGTCACACTTTATTAAATATACTTCAAACTTTAAGCAGCCGTGGCATATTGGTTGCGCATTCTAGAAACAAAGGATCCGTGGTTCAAACCCCACCTCTGAGCAAGTTTTGCGAGATCGGTTAGGAAGGAGGCGTGAACTTCCAATTAAATGCTCATCCGCGGTGTTCTGCGATAAGACCGTAAGGACTTCATGGGACACTTAAATAAAATTTCAAAAAAAAAAAAAATTATAGATCTCACATTATGTACAGCGCCACTATACTCACGTCTTGCAGAATTACTTTGATTGTCGTGGCTTATTTTTAGAATTTTTATTTTTATTTTTTCAATTTAATATATTAATGATCTTTCAGAAACTTAAAAAAAATAGTTTTACTTAGGATTAGTTTATTTGCAACTAACATTTGTTTCTTAAGTGTCTCTATACGGTCCGTTCTACCCTACATGTTTTACACATAAAAGTATATAAAAATGAGATGGGCATGTTGATCATTGGAATCTTATCATCGCGCCCCTTTGTACTTAAACAATATGTTGTCTTGTGAAATGAAATGAATCACGTTCAATTCTAAAATAAGTAAACAAAACCATTTCCGTTAAAAAACAGTTTCAGAAAAAAAAAATTATAAACTGTTTATACATTATATACACTATAAGTGTTATACATTTAACATAAAACAAAAAATTAAAAAAAGAAAATGTAACAATTATTTTATTTATCAAAGAGATTTTCAAGAAAACAAAAATAATTTAAGTCTAGTAAATTAGTCAAGTCTAGTAAATACTGTCACTGCCATTTCACAATCGCCATTTTTTCATGTTTTGAAAAAACTATAAATAAATAATTATTTTATTAGATCACGTACATTGCAATTATTTTATTAGATCACGTGACATGCTTTAACTTAGGCCTTTTAAAAAACTTTGTGTATCACTGTAAAAATGTTATCGCTATGTGGAAAAGAACTGTCGCATGAGTCAAAAAATAGGTTGGGGCAAAAATGACACAACTAGAGAAAAAACTATTTTCTATTATACGTTTAAGATATAAGTAATTTATCATATAATAGACTATGTAACTACACATTTTTAACATAAACTTAAAGCCCTCTAAAATCGAATAATAAACTTAAAACCCCCCAAAATCATATATAATGTGAAATGACGTGACAAAATGCTGTTTCACATTAGTTTTAAAAGATATAAAGAGTTCTATGTTTTTAATTTCTTTCTTGATAATTGAATTTCATAGGTGAAGTACACAAAATGATATAAAAAAAACAAATTTTAGTGATGTTTTAGAGATATTAAAATTGTGAGTACCGTGTTCTTTTGGGACTGATGATAAAAGTTTAATAATGAAAGTTTTTCGGAAGATTTTTACTACTCATGTTTCGGTTTCGAAATAGCATGCTATTTCGAAACCGAAACATGAATAGAAAAAAAATGTTTAAATTATAAACATTAGAAGCGCCGATTTCCTTGAGTAACGCTTTAGCATGGGTGTATCTATTTACATTGCATACAATTCGCCTAGCTTATATATATATATATATATATATATATATATATATATATATATATATATATATATATTATATATATATATATATATATATATATATATATATATATATATATATATATATATATATATATATATACATATATGTATATTTATATTTATATATATATATATATATATATATTTATATATATGGCGACGAGGAAAACGCTCAAATAACATATACAATAGTTGACTTTTCGCTTTCAAGCTTTTTTTTTCCTAGACTCCTGAATTAGTTTGAACAGATAAACTCTGGAATTTGTTTAAACCGTTTAAAGTTTGTGTTACTCTCACATGTTTAGCAAAAAAATATATTTTGACTTTTTTCTTATTCGACCAAAGGCTATCATTTTTGAACGTTTATAAAAAGTAGTCAAATGGCCAATGTTACAATATTTATGATATATCTTTGAGAGAGGAGCTTTGTTTCTTTGACTATAATTTAATTAAAAACCACGCGTTGGCTACGCTTATTTAATATTTCTATATAATATTTACACTTATTTAATTTTCTTCTGGCATTTTATGTCAAGAAACATTTATATATACATTTTGTAAGGAATCAAAGTTTTTTTAAAAAAATCCAAAAAAACCTTTACAATCTAAGGAAGATTCGTGTACAAAGAGTCATTTTATGTAATTTATGTATTGAGTTTTTATTGAAAAAAGTACAAAGTTAAAAAAAAAAAGTTATGCAATTAAGCTGATTGGTACTACTAATTTGTTTTCTTTATTTTCATTTTTAGTCTTAAAGAACAATCAAAAATATGTGGCCGAAGATAAGTAGATCTTATTAACATAGAGAAGAAATAATAAAGGTCCCAGTATAGAGCCCTGAAGAACACACTAGTCTATTGTTTGTAAGCGCGTACATGTTGGATCATGCGATACTCCTTCTTTTCTATTAAGTAACTCGGCGCCATTTTATATAAGAGATGACAGCAGTTGTTAATGATATATTGAAAATGATAAACATAGGTCGTTCAGCAATACCAAATAATGCTTTTAAAACACTGTCATTCATACCGTTAAAGCCAGGATGTGATATAATAAATATTATATAATTGAGATTAAATGAAAATTGATGTGTTATTTTAAGTTTATTTATGATATGTCTTTAAGTTAATTAAAGGTTAATGAAAAATTGCAACGTTGTTTTATTATAAAGGAACTGTCTTAAAAATGTTATTGCGATTCTTAGACATAAAAAGAAATCTTTAGATATGATTAAATTTTTTTTTTTTTGCAATAATATATGCATTGAAAGATCTTACACTACATTATATCATTAGTAAGTAAAAACGCCATCTCATACTTACAATGGTTAAAAAAAACGTTTTTTAAACTGTTATTTTACAATTCTTAATTTAACAATTTATTTTATCAAAAAAAAAACTTTCTTTATATAGAAAAAGTATAATACCTAAGCAAAAAGCATAAAAACGTCATTGGCAGGATCGACCTATCAGAACAACCTTGTTAAAAGTTACTCTGAACGTTGTTTAGTAAACTAATACTGTTTGTGTTATATAATCAATTCAAATCAAAATCAAGTGCTGCTGGTCCATTCAATGTTTTGCATTAATGCGTTTTTGACTAATAACATCAAAGTTTAACCCAGCCAGCACAATATCGTCTTTTCAGAATCTAAAATGTTAACACCTTTTAGACGTCTAAATTCAAATAACTATAAGACATCTAACAGTAGTCATCTTTGAGACGACGAATATGAGCTCATATTTACCGTCTCAAAGATTTCTAATATAAGATGTCTAATAGTTATTTGAATTTAGACATCTGAAAGGTGTTAACATTTTAGATGCTAAAAAAACGTCTAAAAGACGTGTTTGTGCAGGCTAGGAAACCATTTTGATTGAAACAAGTTTGTGGTTTTTATTTCTTTACAGTTTTAGAGTATAAGCTGAAAACTGTTGCGTCTTGAGCATTTGTACATCAGCAATTCAGGCTGTAACGTGATAACGCATAAAATACACACACACACAAATAAAAAATAAAAAATATAAAAAACTGAAGAATTGCATCTTTTGAAATTATGTAAATTTTGCTAAAATTTTATGCAGTTATAGTATGAAAAAAAACTCCATCATCTGCAAAAAATTGCAATGGTTGAAGCTAAGGAAGAAAAATGTTTTAAAAGAAGAGCATCAACTTCTTAAAAAAAATTCCATATTATTTTTAAATAATATTATATTTATTGATAAATTTTAAGTTACATACAATATTCTCTTAGTGTTTAAAAATAATGACTACATTCAGCTTGAAACCCCCTCAATTTGATGGGGTTACAAATTTTATTAAGTCATAATTTTTGAAGACTAAGAGATTATTGAATAAAATTTAGAATTTATTGAAGAATATAAGTTTATTTGAAAACAATTAAAAAAATTTTTTTTTATCGACTTGTTACTCTCACGTTTACATACATTCTTGTACTTCTTTTTATTTTTGAATGACGGTCTCTGTTATGATTTAATATCGTTTTAGGTATTTATAAAATGTTATATTCGAAAAAACTTTATATTGAAAGAATGCGATATTAGAGCAACTATAGTTTCTAGACTGCGTGCAAGACGAATTGCAAAAGAAATTGCGGTCTACAATAACATTCCCTTGCATAAAGTTTACTACGTGTTTTATTGCAAGTCAATTTAACTTATAAAGTTAAATTGGCTTGCAATAAAACAAAAAACTAAATACTTTTTATTCACAAAATTATAAAGACCAAAATATTAAAATATTAAAAAACTATAAGACAACACTAATAAAACCTTTTAGGACCTCATGTTTCAAAATGTCATAGTTTTATTTTTTTTTAAATGTTTTATTTTTATTTTTATTTTTTTTAAATGTTTTAAATGTTTAAACTCTTTTAAGTTAAAAATTTTTTTTTTGAGATGTGGTTGTTTTAATTTTTTTTTAAGATGTCGTAACTTTAAGTTTTTTTTAAGATGTCCTAGTTTTGAGTTTTAAGTTTTTTTTAGATGTCCTAGTTTTAAGTTTTTTTTGAGATGTCCTAGTTTTAAGTTTTAAAATGCCATATTATCAAGTTTTGAAAAATCAAATAAGAAATGATAGGAAATATAATTTCTGTAATAGTTTATGTATAGTTATAATGAGTAAATATATTTTTAATCATACACCATATTGGAATCTGGTACATTGATGTATTTGCATTGCATAGCAAACTTTGTTTTATAATAATTACAAATATTTTTCTGAATTCAAAGTTGTGCCTTGAGGTAAAAAATACAGTGCACAACGTCCAAAAGCAGAAAAACACCCACACACCATTAACTTTTAGCAGTGTTTCACAGTAGGAATTGCGAAACGAGTATTGTTTAGCTTTCCAACAGTATGACCAACATAATGATGCCAGATGCTAATTTTTTAGAACCAGTTCCTTTGTAATGCTTGATAATATTGTTGACAGTTAACTTCTCTGCGAGAGGTTAACTGTCAACAATATTATTAAACATATCAAATTCAGAACTATCTTAAAATTTAAATTTAAATTAGTTTAAGCGGCCAGGGAACTGCCTTAAAATTGCAAAAAGAGGTGATTTTGTTATATTTTCATATTTTCAGGGTCAGTTTGAACATTTTTAGACTTAAATCAGCTTTATAACAAACTTATTTTATAAGCTCTACAGCAAACTTATATAAAAAAATTAATACAAGATAAGCATAATACATTTAGTAGTTAAAACTGTTTCAGAAATTTCGATTTACAAAATATAAAAAAAAAGGGGGGGGGGAGGGGAGATTTTGGAGTTTTGTATGTAAAAACTATAACACATATATTTTATTAGGTCACTTTCCAAATACCTAAACAGAAAATTTATTATTATATAATTTTTTTAAACATTTAATATACAAGTTCTTGATTTTTAAATATTGTCAGTGAAGTGTCAAAGAAACTACAGGGAAAGAAGATACTTTTTGTTTATTTTTTATAGTTTTTTATAGTGGGATATGATTTGAGAAATATAGTATTTAGTAAACAAAGAGAGACTTGATGGATGAAAAGAGATGAAGCCAGAATTACTCTTGGTTTCTTTTTATTTAAAACTATGCTAATGTATATTTTCAATTCTTAATCTATTTTATTTGTTATATAAGAATAGCTTACCAGGATTATATTTCTTTGTGATATATTTTCTTCTTTTAATATTTTCTTTATGTTATTATTATTTTATTTAAAACATAAATTGACACTTATTACATTTCTAATTAAATTTTTAAAATTACTAGATATAAAGTATAACTAAATATAAAATGGCTGCTGAACAAGGAGGATTCATAGTTTTTGTCTACGTGAGTATTTGAGAGCCTCTTCTGCGTATACTTGGCGAGTTAAACGTTTATAAAATCAACTTACACCAAGTTTTAATGTTCATGTATGAACATTAGAACATATGAACAAAGATGAGACTATCTCCAAAAATATTTCAGTCCTATTTTGAAAAAGTAGTGCATAAATACCCGACAAAATTTTCAGATAATAACTACATTGTCCTTAAATATAATTCAAAACAAATTACAAATTCAATTCAATATCGTGGACCTTATTTGTGGAAAAAGTTTCCTAATGTTGCAACTACAAAAAAAGTTAGTATACAACAGTTTAAAAATGAATCGAAACAGGTGTTATTACTTATGGATTTTAATATTTTTACCGATTTTAAATGCTTCTTTTAAACTAAAACTCAATCATACAAAATATGTCTCAGATTGTATTACAAACTTTATTACAAACTTTTATGTATTTTATTTTTATATTTTTCAATAAATAATTTGTATAGTATACGCATATAGTACATCTCTTGTAAATGCGTGCTCTTTATTTAATTCATTTATTTTTTGTTTTTCTTTTTTTCTTTTCTTTCAACTTTTCTTATTTACTTGATTATTACTTTTAACATGAATATTCTTGAAGTATTTCTTAAGCTAGTTGCTATTTATTTTACATGTATAATTTTCAATAAATAATTTGTAGTAGTATAAAGTATAAATATATAATACGGTTATTCTAAATACGTACGATTGGGGCTCTGTGATAAGTCAAAACAATGTCTTCTACTTGCCCCACCAGTTTTTTTATTTATAAACTTTTAAATTGTAATAGTTATTAAACGGCGAAATAAACAAACAATAAATAATTGGGATCTGGAAAAGAGCTACCAGTAGCTGAACCAGTACCAGTAGCCAACTCTCAGAGATGTGTTAAGATATGGTATTTTTCTAAGAGAAATCAGTGAACAGAAGAAACTGCAGTAAAACAAAAATGGCTTATGGTCAGTGTTTTATTTAAGCCTCCTGTAACTAGTTTAAAACATATTTTAATAACAAGACTCAAACAAGTGATGGATCCAGGGGGTATACATCCCTCCTCCACCAGAATGTAAAAGTCTTAGAAATTGAGGATCTTTTTTTTTTTAGGAGACACAAATGTGGTACAAAATGCAAAAATATTTCAGCACCCTCCCCACCACCACCATACCACCACCAAAAATTCCTGGATCCGTCACTGGACTCAAAGGTGCTTGGAACAAAGCTTCTCTGATTTCTTAAAATAGAGCAAGTAAAGTTACAAAACAAAAGTTTTATTTTATCTTTGACAAATTATTTGACTTGGTTAATTGTAATGTATGATTTCAATTTGTTCTGAGCAACATTGTCCACCTGATTGTAAATTTGGTGGCCACATTTCCTATATCTTTCCTAGGGAGAAAAAATACCAATTAACGAACTGGTTTATTTAAAAGGTATGAGTGGATATACTAAAAATAATATAAAAGTATTACTAATACTAAAAATGAAATTTTACTTAATAAATATTTTAGTTAATAATCTTAATTGCTATAATACTTTCTCTTTGATTAGTTTAAAAATAAAATATTTTTTAAATATTTTTTTAGAGGTAAACAAATTATTGCCACATTATTTTTTAGCCCAGCGAATAAAGATTGGAAGTCTTAGTTCTTATCAACTTGGGCCTGCTGATTTGATGGAGTCAAAAAGGTGAGTAAAAGTAGAAAGTTGCAAACAAGAAAGAAGAAAAACTAATGAGAGAAAAAATAACACATGACTCAAAACGAAACTAATGCTCAAGATAAATAAAACAGCAAATATGAAATTTTTGAAGAGTTCAATTTTGATTCAAGTGAGATTTCTATTCGAAACTCAGGTACAACATGTTTTAAAAAATCTAGAAACTATGAAGATATCTTTAGTATTGCATTAGGTAGTAGTAGATATGGTGTTGATTTAAAAGCAACTGCAGAAATAGCTACTGCAGCATGGGTAGATGGAGGACTTGTATCCAAAAATGACAATAGATTAATAATTGATTAAAATAAAATTAGAAGAGATAGGGATAAAATTATGAATGAAGTTGCTAAGTTTGATAATTACTGAAATTAAATAACTACTGCAAAGAGATTATAGAATATATATTTTTTATATGTATTCTATAATCTCTACTAAAAGATTTTTAACTGTAGATAGATCAGACGGACAGTACCCCGCTAAAGTCAAAGAAGAACACACACTGTTTGTTCTGGTGATGGGAAGTAGTTCTTTCATTTTGCACTAGTTAAAGAAACGAAAAAAACTTATGAAATTATAGCAGTTAAAAAATTATAGCAGATAAAATGAAAATTAAAGCAGATATGAAATTATAGCAGATAAAATTTTTGAGTATACTGAAATGAAAAATTTAGCACACACTTAACAGCAATTGGTGGAGACTCTACCAATATAAACACTGGTTGGAAAAAAGAAGTGCACTTAAAGAAGCTAAAGTTAGAGTGAAAGTTAAGTTGGATTGTGTGTGCTCTCGCCTGATTAATTTGTTAGATGGAGAATCTAAAAACGGTAAAAAATAAGTGAACCTATTGAAAGTTTACTTGACGAAGCAACCAATCTTGAAATTAACCCTATTTTTACTAAGATTTAAATTGGTAAGCCTCTTATTAACTTGAGTAGTGATGCAGTGAAAGACCTTTTACTGATCAGTATCATGGCTATCAAATAGTTAAAACTATACAAAGTGGTCATGTTTCTCAGCAACTAGAACTTCTTGAAATTGGCCCTGGTTTAACATCAAAGTTAAGCAGAGTAGTAGCATGGAAAGACCAAAACATGTTCTTTACCAGTTTAAACGTAAGAGCAACAATTTGAGGGGGGTTTAAACTTTATATGGTCATAATTTTTGAATGCTAAAATATTTTACTATGAAATTTAAAATTTATCGATGAGTATAAGTCTAGTTAAAAACAGTACAAAAATTATTTCATCAACTTGTTGTTCTCACGTTTGGGGCAGGGGGGGCATTAATTTTGAGGCATTTTTGTTCCCAGCCTCCAATCATCGCAATTTTTTGAAAAGCATGCTTATTTGATATAAGTATAAACATATAAATGTTTGGAGTTTGCTTCATGTCTGGAAGTTAGCTCAAAGACCAAAAAAAGCTGGTTACGGCTCTGTACCAGTATAGTATAGTGAGATGATTAAATATTGGTTAAATAATATTCTTTCTATAAAATTTTAGAAAATAATTAGATTATAATTAGATTAGATAATAGAAGAAAATTTTAGAAAAAACAGAGAGCACTTTTGAATTCTGAAAATGGTACTTCAAAAGCATTTAAAGTAGTTGTTAGTGGAAACACTAAACTATTTATAGGACTTAACATGTCCGGAATGTTTTTAGACAAATTTGGTCCTACAAATTCCAAAGGTAAAACAGATTTAAAAAAGATTAACTAAATTTTTATCAATAACTTTTATAGCTTTAGGCAAAGATCAAAAAATTTGGTAGAATGTTTCAAAGACTACGTTTGCATCACATTTAAAGTCAATACTTTCCCAACTAATTAAGGATAATTGATCATTAAATGTTTTCAAATTTTAATCATTAAAAATGCGTTTGATAAAGATGTTTTTTTATTTATTTATATATTTATTAAACACCCACTATACAAGTATACAAGGTAAATTAGAGTTTTATACATGATAATTATAAAAATCCTTGAATTATTATTATTATTATTATTTTATTATTATCATCTAGGAATATTTTTTTCAAGAATATCCTTGAAGATTGTTCTTTGTTCTTTTGAGTTCCAGCATTCAACTGCACATTTTAGAGTTTGAAGATCCGTTTCAGGAACTAAATTTTTTAAGCCAATAATTTTTATTTTTTTTTTACTTTGAATTATTTTCTCCAGATTTAGTTCATGTTTATTACACAAACCCTTGATACTATCTAAAAAAGGTTGTGGGGCTGTTTTGTTTTCCGGCTGCGACTTAATAATATCAAATGTAATTTTATTGTTCATCAGGCGAATAAATAAGTTGAGCTTGTTTTGTTGTATAGTTATTGATATATCTTCAATAAAGAATAAGGGATGAATATAATTTTGGCTATGTTTTGAAACGTTGAGGAGTGACTTGAGTGCGTTTCTTCCAACTATATTAAGCTTTTGCATTAATACCTTTTTATGTTCACAAAGCTCAAGACCATATGTCAGTGTTGGGACAGCCAAAGTTTTATATAGCTGGACAATGGAGTTTGGGTGAGCAAAACGAATTCCTGATTGAATTAAAGTTTGGATTACTGCCCGGAAATTAGATATTCGGTGATCAATGTTTAAACTATTAAGTGAGGCAAAAGGTGAACTTTTTGTATCCCATGTAAAACCTAGGTGATTAAGTTTATCATGAAGTTTTATTTTTTTGTTGTTGAGAGTTATTGTGCAGTTTTTAATTTGCTTTTTTCCGGTGAGCAAGAACTCGGTTTTGTCAGCATTTAATTTTATACAGTTTTTGTGTGTGTACATATTACAGGTATTAAGAAGCTTTTGTAGGCCAGATGTGTTTTTGTTGTGGTATTATTTTAGAAACAACATTTATTAAAAAAAAGATAGGGGGTCAGAAATTGTTACTTTTCATAATACCTTTTTTAGGAGATTATCATTTGTTATAATGTTATCTTATTATCTATTAAAGAAGCAGACGCAGTTCTTACTCTTGTTGGTCTGTTAATAAGAGGTTTTAGAGCAAACATTTCTTAAAAATCTTGTTTACGTGCTACCCAAATATATATATATATATATATATATATATATATATATATATATATATATATATATATATATATATATATATATATATATATGTATATATATATATATATATATATATATATATATATATACATATATATATATATACATATATATATATATATATATATATATATATATATATATATATATATATATATATATATATATATATATATATATATATATATATATATTTATAAGCCTTTGATTTAAGATTTCTTCGAACAACGTAACCTAGCAATACGAAACACATTTATTACATGCAACTGCGATAATAATCTTTAAATAAGAAAAAAAACATGCGTAAAATATCATTCAACGACAAAAAGTTGTAGTTTTAAATAATGTAACTATTCCACATTTTACAATTAAAATGGTTTTGTTAAATGTGATCATTTTATTTCTAACCTTAGATGGTGAGGACATTGACTTTTATTTGGCGTCATAAGTAATTTATTTTATAAAAAATAGTTTACTTTTTTAATATTTATTTACTTGTACCTCTTTTAAATACAAAGAATACTATTATTATGATTATTATTATTGTTATTATTATTATTATTATTATTGTTATTATTATTATTATTGTTATTATTATTATTATTATAGTAAAGAGAAATTATTGTTGATTATTGACTTAACAACTAAAATCCTAATAAGGCTTTAAATAAATTTTTAAATAAATTACAATTTGTTAATACAATTAAATAATACAAATAAATTACAAATTGTTTTAGTTTTATTAACATATTGTCTAAAGCCGAGATGTTTTTCAAAATATATAAATAATATTTATTCAAAATATTTTTATTTATTATATATATATAAAAATAAAACATTTTAAGCAAGGAGGATTGAGTACAGTAAAGGAACATAACAACATGAAATAATTTTCAAAGTAATTTCAAAATTTAAGTTTAAAAATCAAGTTTTTTTTTTTAATTTTGAAAAACTTTTGCTAAATACCAAGATTTTCAATTTACTACAGTGATAATTAAGTTTTAGAAGTTTGGAATCGAGAATAAATGGCAAAAATGTCTTCATTTATTATCGAAAACAATTTTTTTTTAATATATAAAATTAGTATTTTTAACTGGATAATTTTTTAGTATTACGTTCTTTTTCATTTTTACAATTAATTGTAACGTTTTCTAAATCTGCAATGGTCACGTTATCTTAATAAAAAAATTTATAGAACATTTTTTCTTTCATAATTTTTTTTCTAAATTTTTGTTTTTGGTGCCCCAAGAAGACCTACCGGTCTTGTTACAAAGCACCGCGGATTAGCATTTAAATAAGAAGTATTCACGCCTCCTTTCTTAAAGATGGCGTTAAATATGTCCAGACCTTTTGCTTTTTTTGTTTTTATTTTTTTGATATGTGATATGATTTTGATATATATATTTTTTCGATTTTAATATGACTTATTTATGAAATGTTAAAATTCGGCAAACTTTCGATTCTAAACGGCATATATTCAAGTATAAACACAATTTGTTTTAAAAACTGTATATTTTCTTTATTTTTTTAAAAATAGCAAATGTTTTTCTAAAAAAAATTAATAATTACAGATTTTTAAAGTATTTTTAAACTTGAAAATAGAACAAACACATTTTTCATAGGTATTTCACCTGTTTATTGTTTATTGGTCATATTTTAGAATTAAAAAGTATAAAATAGGTAAAGTAAACATTTTGACCTGTCTTCCTTTAAATGAACGCAAAAATTGATTGTGGTTTTTGACTTTCATTTTTACCTAAAGCCACAAGTACCCCATTGTTTTTACATCATAAATCTTTATCTAGTAGGGTAGATTGATTAGGGTAATATGAGCATCTTGGTAATATGAGCATACTTAAAAATTTCTTAGATGTAAGCAGTGAAGTTAAAGTTGCTTTGTATTTTTTAAATCAACTTTATGTGGTGATAACAGGAATCAGTACAATTAGTGCAAATTTGTATGCATTTATTAGCCTATTTTCTAATTAAAACGCTGTTAAATTTTTTGAGTTGTTAAAATAATATCATCACGCATAAATAAATCTGTGGCGCGAAATTTTGGTGTAAAATAATGAAATTTATTTTTTTATAAAGAAAAATATGTCAGCTGAAAATCCAATCCACTTTTGTTTGAAAAACAATGTGGATCATGAGTAGGGATCTCTAAAAATTGTTTATTTACAAAAAATTTGGATCCAGCATAATTATTTTTTTAAATATTCCAATTTTTGTCTAAGACGCTCATAATCTACCCTATAGTACCTAAAAAAGTAACAATTCCTTTTTTTTCATTTTTTTCTTTTAGGTGTTCATATAAGTCCTTACGGTCTTATCACAGAGCACCGCGGAAGAGCATTTAAAAGGAAGTCCACGCCTCCTTCCTTACTGATGTTATAAAACTTGCCCAGAGGTGGCGTTTGAACCATGATCTTTAGCTTCTGAGGTAAGCGCGCTAACAACTGCGCTACGGCTGCTCAAGCTGCTTATGAGAAATTAAAATCTAACTCAAAAACGGAGTTATAGTCAATTAACGCAATTTTTGTGACCTCATACTGGTTTTTTTCTTAATATTGATTCATCTCTCAAAGGCCGAGAAATGTAAACTCTACAGACAAGTTTGTGGGTAAATTTTGTGCAAGGTAGTCGGTAAAAAATTGTGCGGCCGTGGCGCAGTGGTTTGAGCGCTTGCATAAGAAGCAGTAGATTTTATTTCTAGGTTTGAAACGAACTCTAGACATATATTTGAGTCACGGTAAGGATGGAGGCGTGAATCTCCGAGTTAAATGCACTTCCACGGCGCTCTGTGACAAGACCGTTAGGACTTTTTGGGGCACTTAAATATCAAAATAAAAAAATTTAGACATTCAGTCGGCAAATGTCAATAAGGCAGTCGGCAAATTTTACAAAACGAGGACTTTGTTTTTATAAGTCAGCAAGTTGCAATGGTAGCCCTTCCACCCTCCCCCCTCACACGTGACACCTACTCGCGCCGGCCCTGGTTTTAACCCTCTCTAATTTCTATAACTCCAAAACACGAACCTTGACGAACTAGGCCATATAGTATTGACCTTTTATCTATCATATTTTTATAAAATACATATGGGGTATTGCAATAGTAAGAAAAAAAGCTACAGACTTAAGTTTTTTTTTTATTGAGAGCCGCCATCTATAAAAGTGAGGCAGAGCTCGTTAGGAACTATTCATACTAGAAAATCAATACTAAAACAAAATTTAAATTAATTTATTAAAAACATTTATTTGTTCTCTAGATATCAGACCTCAAAGTTTGACAGATATTTTAAAACTATTGAAAAAAAGGTGTTAAACGCATTTTCAAACTTAAAATTAGAACAATGTCCATACTTTCCCATGGTTATTTCATTTTATTATTATATATTAGCAGTTGAGATCTGAAAAAGTATAAAAAATGTATTGTATACAGATTGTCTAAATATTATGCTTCAAAAGGGCAAAGTATATTAAAAAAAAAACTTATCGAAAAAGGGGAAAGTATATCTTGATTAAAAAACTTCTCGAAAAAAGAGAAAGCATATCTAAAAAAGAGAACTTCTCGAAAAATGAATTTATTTAAGCAAAATGAAAATAATTAATTAATTTAAAAAATGATTCGATAGAACTAATATTAAAAATGGTTTGAAAAAACAAGGTTTCAGTAGATACAGTGCTCGAAGTGAGGCGGGATGGGGCGGGATGCCATCCCGTCACCTTTTTAAATTTTGAAAACCATCCCACTCCTTTTTTAATGCATATTTTGAGGTGGGATGCCATCCCGGTACATAATAAATTAATGGAAATTTTATTTTATTTTCCTCCTATAAATAAACTTGTAAAAACAATTTTAAAGTTTACGGCAATATGCGAATTTAAATGAACTAAAGTCTCAGCTGTTATTTAAAAACTTGCGGTAGAAAGTTCAAAAACTAAATCGATAATTATAAAGCATTGCGTCTTTTCTTTTGTATTTTAAACAAAAAGATACCAAGCAACAAAAAGCGACATTGGCTTTTTTTTTCGTTAAAGTATCATCAGAGGTTTTTTTGGTGAAATAAAATATAGTACACAGTAGATTTACAACATTAAATGTTATGATTTAAAAAAAATTTACTTATTATAAATATGGATAAATGGCTAGCAAGCGGAAGGAAAAAAAAGTTAAGCAGTGATAGTTCTAAAAGTAATTTGGAAAATGACACTGAAATAAATAAAGAAGTGACAGATTTTTTGAGTATTGAAACTTGCCAATCCTTTCCTCAATGTGATGGTATTTTTCCAGATTACTGGTCTGATTTACAGTGGAAGGAGAAATTAAAAACATTTTACTGGTTGACAGTTTCATTAACAGGTTTTGGTTGTTCTGTTTGTAAGTCAGCAAATAATTTAGGTGCCGAAAAATCTCAAGGAATAAATTTGGCTAGCGAGTGGACGCTTGGCAACGTTAAGGAGTATGGCGAAACAAAAGAAAAAAAACAACAATCGATGAGGAAAGAGCTTTCAAGCCATAAACTATCAGTTGCACACGAAAAGGCTTGTAAAATTATTTCTTAGTCCAAAAAAAACACCATAGAGATGTTTAGTTCAAAACTGCAGATCAATCAGCACGAAACTACCTACCGCATAATTCGCACTGTTTATCACATTGCAAAAAAGAACTGGAAACTGTTGCTATGGCTTTAAGTGTAAAACTAAATTCCATTGGACGAATTCTAGGCACTAGATGGGTGTCGTCTAGCGCTCGTTCTGTGATGGCTGTTTGGAATAATTATGCAGCATTGTATCAACACTTTCAGGAATCTTCATTGGATTTAAGGCGTAATGAAGGAGATAGAGCCCAATATCCAGGTCTTATAATTATGTGATATCAATTTCATACTCAACTAATGCTAGATGCTTTAATAGAACTAGAACATCTTTCTAAAAAATTACAAGATAGGCAAACTTCTTTAACTGATGCACATCGGCTTATCTCCTTAAAATACCATATATTTCAATGAGAAATAATTCAGGTGAATATTATTTGCAAACGCAGCTTGCAGCAGAAAAGTTTGAATTTAAAGGCGTCAAACTACAGATCGGAAAAGTTTCTAAAATTAATCAAAATGAATTTTTTAGTAAACTAAGTGAAAATCTTGATTCTAGAATGTTTGCAACTAGAGCTGCGCATAAATCTTTACAAGACAAAGAAAATGATCCAAACAAAGAAAAATTCGATAATTTAATAAAAAATTTACAAATTTTTGATAGGCCAGAATGGTTTGCAGACCAAGATCCATGCTTTGGAGATAACGATATTAGGAAAATTAGCAAAAACTTTAAATATTTGTGAAATTACGGCAGTCCAAGGGTTTCATGAATGCATTTCCACTGGTGACTGTAATAAAACCCCTAATGATCTTCAGCCTCTGAGAACTGCTATAAATACCTTGATTGTTTCAACAGCTGAATGTGAGCGTTCTTTTTCTACTATGAATATAATCTTATCTTCCTTGCGAAACTCTTTATTAATAAAAACTGTGTCGAGTTTAATGTTCATTTTATTAGTAGGTCCACCAATTACGCATTTCGATCCAAAGGATTATGTCATTAAGTGGTTTGGGAAAGGATATTGCGATGCTAATTTTAGGAATTGTGAAGCGCCGGCATTAAAGTCTATAAATAAAAGTGAAACATTTTGGAAGATATTCTGACCGAATTTTTTTTCAATTATTTAAAAATTGGTAAATACAAAAAAATAAGACTTGTTTAAAAACAAAATGTTTAAATATACCATTGTTTTTTGATTGCTTAATGACGTTTGATGTGAAACTCAACTCAATATTTTACGGTGACAGTCTCTTAAGAATATAACGGACCTCAAGTTGTTTTTTTAATATAGGTTTTTTACTATAGGGATACTCTAGGGATTTATAATTCTTTTATTTAATCTACACAAAAAGCGAAATCTATAATTTTAGGATAGGTGGGATGGTGATTAAAAAATATTAAAAACCATCCCTCTACCTTTCTTTTCCCACTTCGAGCACTGAGTAGATACATTGACTATCTTAGCCTGCTGTCTCATGAGAGCCGCTACATCGATTGAGGATTTGAGCTGGGGCAGTAATCTTTTCTTTCATTACTCTTTGTTTTTTCCTTCTTTTTCTGAAATCTAAATCTCAATTAAGCTATTTTAAGTTAGTTTTTTTAACTAAATTTCCTCTACAATAATTTTGAGATAAAGCCTTAATTTTGAGAAGTTTCCAAATCAGAGATTCATGATAAATCAATTTTGCAATTTTAAGATTGGTCATGCTACCCTTCAAAGTTAAATTATTTTTACCCTTCAAAGTTTAAATTTTGTAAAATCATTTTTTGGAGTTTAATAAAAAATGTTTATGTTGAGCAGCTGTAGCGTAGTGGTTAGTGCGCCTCTGAAACTAGAGATCCGTGGTTTGACGCCACCTCTGAAACTAGAGATCCGTGGTTTGACGCCGCCTCTGAAACTAGAGATCCGTGGTTTGACGCCACCTCTGGGCTTAATTACATCGATAAGGAAGGAGGCGTGAACTTCCTTTTAAATGCTTTACCGCAGTGCTTTTTGATAAGACTGTAAAGACTTCTTAGGGATCCTAAGATAATTAATTAATTAAAAAAAAGTACGCGAAAATGGGGGACTGGATTTCATGAAAAACTTCCTAGTTATATATTCCTCCGCGATGCTCTGTGATTAGACTGATAGTTTCCTTGAAGCACCTTAATAGCTAAAAAATTTAGAGCTGATGCTGTGTATTTTACGTACGTTTTTGGAGTTTTTTGAAACTTGCTTTTCTTGTCACAAAGTGTCGCAAAATTCATGCATCTTTCCCTTTCCCCCTAATTTCATCTTGTATATCGTAACGTAACTTTTTTTTTTTTTATTCTGTTTAGGTACCCCAAGAAGTCCTAACGGTCTTATCACAGAGCACCGCGGGTGAGCATTTATTTGGAAGTTCACGCCTCCTTCCTAACCGATATTGCAAGACTTACACAGAGGTGAGGTTTGAACCATGGATCCTTTGTTTCTAAGGCAAGTGCGCTACCACTGCACCACGGCTGCTCATTTTATGAATAGCTTTTTAGATTTGGCTCCCTATGACTATTTTTATATTTTAAGTACTTTTTCGGATGAAGACTTTTAATAAAAAAAATTATTATTGAATACCAAAGATTACAAATGATAATAAAGATTGAAATGAACAAAAAATCAACTTTTGCGTATTTTTGAAACATGATATTTAGACAATCTGTCTACCACATATTTTTATACTTTTTTAGGTCTCAACTAGCTAATATATAATAATGAAATGAAACAACCATGAAAAAGTATGGGAGTTGTTCTAATTTTAAGTTTGAAAATGCGTTTGACACCATTTTGTCAATAATATCTCTCAAACTTTGAGGTTCGATTAAAGATAAATGGCCAACTCTCATTTTAAAAAATAAATTTTTACTGTAAACCCAGGGCTTTAGCTAATTTGAGGTAAAAACCTGGTTATACAGTAAAAGTTTATTTTGTGTAAATAACTGAAAAAGATAAAAAGCCATTATGAGTTGCAATAATCGACACTAACTCCGTTTTTGAGTTTTTTTTAAGTTTATTTTTAGTTTTAGATGCTATACTAGATAATGATTTATGATAAAAAATTATGGGATGCTTGTGGCTATGGGTGAAAATGAAGGTCAAAAATGACAAGATATCAACCTATGCGTACTTTTGAAATATGATATTTAGACAGCCAAAATGTTTACTTTATTTTACTAGTTTAAGTCCAATATCTAGAGAACTAATAAATTTTTTATATAAAAAAAAAAAAAAAATAGTATAACGCTTTTAGTAGAAATAGTTGCAACACATTAAAAAATTATCAATTTATAGGAGGTCACTAATAACAATTTGTATTTTTACAAGAAAGATTCTTACAGAAAGTCGCTCTTAAAAATATCTATATAAAAAATTCTATGCAAAAATCAAATTACATAACTCTCAGGTATTTTTACAGATAAAAATTTTATCAATATAGGTAATATTTTATGCCTTTTATAAACTGTATGAAATAAAGTTTTAATTTTGACACAAATAAAGGCGATCTATGCTGCAATATAGATCGCTGCGTCATTAATGCATTTTTTTTGAAATAAATAAAAAATTTGAGCTAATTAAATTATGTTATCTTAAATAGTGAGTTGGTTGTTTCACGAATGCACGTCTCCCGTACTTTGTTTGTTTAACGAAGATTTTGATAATTATAGTACGATGACTTGGAACCCAACAACACCTGTTTTATTTTATAAATATTGTGATTTGACATATCAAGGTATTTTTTAGTGTTTCAACTTTGCTGTAACTATCTTCTAATACAGTTTTTATTAAAAAATTTTATAATAATGGCAGTCATATTAGACGTGTAATTTTTAAGTAAAAAAATCTTTCTCTGTAGTTTTATAATTATATATAGAAGTTAATAATATTTGCAACGTATCGACAGGTACAGTAGTGTAGCTATGTATGTTGTTAACTTATTTGTAACTTAAAATTGTACTTTTAATGTCAAAACAGAGAGAAAGCACAAATTAAAACAATGAACTTGAATTTTAAAAATTATAGAGTTTAACGTAATAAATTTTATTGGTTGTGTGGAGAAAACAATTTTTTTGTTCAATGAGTATGTTTAAAGATTTGCTATTTTAAATTTAACAAAATTTAAGTTTTAGTTAGCTGTAAAACTCATACCACAAAAGTTAAATATATATGTTCAAACCTAACTAATAAAAGTGTTGCAATCCCACTAATGTATATGGTGCAACAACTAATGCATATGGTGCAACAACTAATGTATATGGTGCAATAACTAATGTATATGGTGCAATAACTAATGTATATGGTGCAAAAACTAATGTCTATGGTGCAACAACTAATGTATATAGTACAACAACTAATGTATATGGTGCAATAACTAATGTATATGGTGCAATAACTAATGTATATGGTGCAATAACTAATGTATATGGTGTAACAACTAATGTATATGGTGCAACAACTAATGTATATGGTGCAACAACTAATGTATATGGTGCAACGACTAATGTATATGGTGCAACAACTAATGTATATGGTGCAACAACTAATGTATATGGTACAACAACTAATGTATATGGTACAAAAACACCTATATATGTTGCAACACGGAAATTGAACTAATTTTTATAAATTTTATATAATGAAATAACATTATTTAATACATTTAAAAGCTTTTTTATCATTATTGCCATTTTGCCATCAAAAGATATCAGATAGTGTTGCCAATAAAATGTTAAATGTCATTGGCCGAAAATCTCATTTTTTAAAGATGGCTTTTCATTTATTTATTTGTGTTTTTACAAATTGAGTACCTAATTGGTTTAATTCGAGTAGTTTATTACAATACGACTAATTGGTTGCAATTCAAAATACTTGTAACAATCCGATTAGTTGGTTGCATTGCTATTATTCCATCTACTTAGTTCAATTTCTAACTTGGTTTACAACATTAGATTCGCACAAAAATCAACACAAGTAAACAGTTTTTATTTTCATAATTTTCTTCTATTACTTTAAATACAAAAATTAAAATTTTAGGGCAATCACATTTAACATTTTATTGGCAAAACCATCCGATATCTTTTGATGGCAATTGTTTCTATTGTTTTTAAAAGTATAATGAAAACACTAAACTCTATTTGTTAATATCTTTGCAAACTTGCGACTGAATGGGAATATTAGCTTATGTTAATTCATTATTAGTTTTCATACATAATATTCATTAAGAAATTATTGTACTTTTTATGTATCCATTAAAAAATACTTGTGCAAAACTTTAAAAATATTTTTGTTTCTACCAGCATGAAATTATTTATGCGAACTTACTGATAATTGTAAAAGATTTTACAACTTTTTTCATTAAAAAAATAATTGATTTATTCAAACATTGTAAAGCCCAATCAAAACTTCGATGAGTTTTGTTAAATATTTTTAGCTCATCTTCTTAAGCCATCAAAATAGGATTTTTTCTTTTAATAAATGTTTATACTACGGGGAGTTTATAAATTATGTATTAGGTTTTTAGAGCTATGCCCCCCTCCCCTCATTGTTTCAAAGTGTCGAAACATTTCGATCCATTTCAAAATGTTTCCAAAACGTTTCGATCACTTTGATTTTTTTCATTACGACAGCAAAAATTTGTTGCAATGCATTTATTGTTTCTCAAGCTGTATAGGGCTTTGAAACCATGTATTTTTTAGTCTTAATCGGTTTATTTTAGGCACCGAATATTGTTCAACCATTTGTCTGTTATGTGCTCATTTGACTGTAACAGCGTAACATACCTTCTTTAATAAAAGTATATATGATTCAAAATGAATTATTCGTTTAGTTTATTGTTTAGTTATGTTAAACGATGCAAAATAAATTAAACAGTCAAGGCAAATAAAGAAGAAATAAGAGTGATACCAATATATAAAAAAAAAATAGTTTAATATATAATTTATGTAAAAAAAACTAATTGATAAAATGATAATTTTTTTTGTTGTTGATATAATTTCCAACAATTTTTCTTTTTGTTGTTTAGTTATATAAGTAAAATAAGAACTATTTCATCAGAAGAATTTTAACAGGGTTCTATCATCGGTTCTATCCTCGGTTCTATCCTCGGTTCTATCCTCGGTTCTATCCTCGGTTCTATCCTCGGTATCCTCGGTTCTATCATCGGTTGACTCCCTTTTTTTAGTATATGTTAATGTTTTAAATAAAGCTTCTGGTCTTATGAACATCATGTTTGCTGACGATACTAATTTATTTTCATCAGACAAAGACATAAACAAATTTTTTTTTTATATTAATAAGGAACTTATAAAAATTTCTACTTGGTTCAAATGCAATAAATTAACCTTAAATATTGACAAAACAAAACGGATTCTTTTCCGCTCCACAACAAAAAAAACTTCTTTTGCCAAAAGATTTACCTTAA
Organism: Hydra vulgaris; assembly: GCF_038396675.1. Lineage (NCBI taxonomy): Eukaryota > Metazoa > Cnidaria > Hydrozoa > Anthoathecata > Hydridae > Hydra > Hydra vulgaris. The sequence goes on from NC_088931.1 coordinate 24,844,038, forward strand.
CTTTTTATCGATAAAGTAGAAGTTAAAGAAGATTCTATTATTAAGCTCCTTAGTATTTATCTCGATAAAAATCTGTCATAGAAAACTCATATTGATTATATATCAACAAAAGTTGCAAAAAACATTGGAACCCTATATAAGGCTAGAACTTATATAAATAAAAATAATTTAAAACAACTACACTACTCAATTATTCATAGCTTTATAAACTATGCTAATATTGCTTGGGGAGTACAGGTAAAAGTAAGTTACGACGTCGTTATCACAATCAGAAACATGCAACGTTTATAATATATTTTTCAAATACGAAATCTTTATTTAAAAACATGAATGTTTTTAAATATGTTAAAACGTTTTTAAATATGTTAAAAATGTTAAAACGTGAATTTAACATTTATAATGTTATGTTTTACGTTTTGTTGTATGAATAACTCATTATTAAATGTTTTTAAAGATCTATGCGCCCTAAAGCAAAGAATAAATATAGTTTGCAAACTTATAGCAAATTTAGCGTACTTTTTTGTCAAACAAAGTTAAATCAATTTTGTATAACTTAACAAGCACCTTATTTTCGGAATAAAATTGTTTAGTCCAATGTTGATTTGTCAATCTCTTTTCCAGTTTTTAAAAATAAGTTAAAGACTATTATTTTTTAAATTGATAATATATTTAAACATTTTTGAGATAAATTTTTAATTTATTATATCAAATTTATTTTGAAATTTCATATACTAAAATACCATTTATTCTTTTAAATTTTTTAGAATGTTATTTTGATTTAAACAACTTGTATTGTATTATATTTATATTGCAATTTTTATATGATTCTGGCGACAAGAATAAAATTACTAATAAAATGTCAAATATTTAAATATAAAATGTTAAGATATTTTTAATGTTTTAAGTTGTTTCTTATAATTTTTAAGGTATTTTTTTGATATACTTTAATCAATTCTTATTTAATAAACTGTATTACTCAGGCATAAACACGAGGCTAAATTTCTTTTATTATTAATTAAGACGTTTTCTTTTTTTCAACTTAATGAGAGTTAGTCTCCAAAAAATTCTGGTGAAAATTTATAATAATTCACCTACCTCAAAAATTACGCTAAAACCAGCATAAACATATTAGAAATTATACTTTAAACCGTAGTAACAACAATTATGGACTTTAACATTTTAAGTAATATTTCCACACTTCTTCTTGACTCTCAAGAGTCATACAATTAGTAATCAAAATATTTTTTAGGAATGCATTGCTCTCGAGCATTTCGTTGCAAAGACACGTCTGTTTCTTGAAGACTACTTTCGACTTCAATGTGCACTTCACTTGCTTCGTTAACACCTTTAATTTTTTCTTTATGGTTTTCCACAATCTCTTCACAATTTTTTCCATTATCTATTACCGCGTCAGAAATAAGGCATAATATATAAGTTTAATACCAAGGTTTAATGCTTTACAGGAGACGAGGAACGCTATCTACTTCTAAAATTTTTTATGCAATGAGATTATTGTCGCTGGCTTTTCACTTGGTATGGTACTTTGCATTAGGTGGCTTCAACCAAACTATATTGTCAGTTCCAAGTATTTTTGCTTTCTTGATATCAATTTAATAACTGTATATTTTGAATTTTGCTATTCTTTTTATCGTTCAGTGGTTTCTTTCCACAAATACGTTTCCTTTAGGATTGATAAACAGCTTGTAATACGCACTCCTTGACTATCAAGGAGACTCCTCATTTTTTTTTATTATTTTTTTTATTTTATTATTATTTCATAACTACCATTAACCTTTAAACGAATAATAGATAATACGCTGATTTCATTGTTGTTCAGAAGCAAGGTTACACAAATCTCTTGCTCCTGCACTTGTTTCTATACATTTTTAATCCTCTTGAAGCCACGTGTCCATTGTCACCACATTTGAAACACCAAAAGATTTACTACAGAGATAAGTTCTTTGCAAATAAACAGTTTTTCGTCATGTGTTGTTACCCATTGCAGTTTAACACACTAAAAAAAATTTTGTAACACGATGTTGAGATACGACGCCAATAAATCACCTATTTTTATGCGGTTTGAAGCAGCTCTTATTTTGGGCAACATGACATTGGTCGAGTTCATCACAGCTCGAAATCTCAATGATAAAACCTTGCGCAATAGATTCACACTTGATTCCATAACAGGTCAGGTTGTAGTTTTTTCGCATAAAAACAACACAAAATTAAGATATTTTCTTCCTCTTTTTTTTTAGATGCTAAAAGATGTTCTTACAGTTTTATCACAGAGCACCGCGGAATAGCGTTTAACTAGGAAATTCACGCCTCCTTCCTTACCAATGATGATTACATAACCAGAGTTGGCTTCGAACCATAGACATCCAGTTCAGCCGGAACATGCATGATATTGGAAACAGAACAGAGCACGATATTGGATTTTTAAACACCATCTACTTTCAATATATTATCAGGTTTGAAACTGTAGAGCCATGTTTTGCAGAAAAATTAGCAGCAGAAGAAAAGAAACTTTCTAAAATCTTTACGTTGTCAAAAGTTATCTTTTTTAAAAGAACATGACACAGTAACGGAGAACATATTTTATTCCTAAAATATAGAAAAAATATTTTTAATTTAGATAATTTAAAAGAAATAATCATATTTTGCTTAAAATGGAAAATTGACATATTATCTTATCATGCTTGGAAGCTATGGTGAAAAATCATTTTTAAAAATGAGTCTTGATCAAGATAACACATCAAAGGAATTTGATAAAGCATCTAGCCCTTGACAAAAAGTTCGTAAATTAATTTAATAACTGAACTACAAACTTTAATTGCGCCAACTAACCTTTGCAGTTGCAAAAGAATTTTCAGAATGCTACAAAAACTTTACTGCATTGATGTATTTAATCAATACAAACGATGTTTGCTTTTAAATTTTACACAAAAATACAGTTGCTGTCGTTTGTGTGGAGTTTAGTTAAATTCAAGTTTTAAAAACTTTTAAAAGTTTAAAGATAGAGAAACGCCTTAGTTATGACGTTAAATTGATTCTATGTTTGGGCAGGTCTCTTTAATTGCGGCGAAGACAACTTACCTAAGAGAAGCAAATTATATATAACAATAATGTTTATATATATACATACATATATATATATATATATATATATATATATATATATATATATATATATATATATATATATATATATATATATATATATATATTGAATATTAAATTTCACTTTTTAAAGGTGATTTAAAACTTGCCAAATAAAAGTTTATAATCAAAAATCGTCCTTAAAAAAAATATAAAAAACTTAATCTCCCAGATAGCAAGCTTACATTAACCCAACGTTGGGCCAAAGCATAGCGATACATTGGTCCAACGTTGAAATTCGATTTTAGCCCAATGCAGGTTTGATCATTGTTTAGGCATTGGCCCAATGCTGTATTCAACATTGATCCAACGTTAATCCAACGTTGTATACAACATTGGCCCAATATCCTATGTATTTAACAAATTAATAAATTCAACAATATTGTATGAATTCAACTACAAATGTTGTAAATCAACCCAACGTTTTATGCAACATTAGATCGTTGTTACAAATAGATGATTTGCATCGCTACATTGAAATTTAAAGAGAAATAAAAACAAAAATGTATGATACAAGTATAAGAACCTATTTATTAAATTTACATAATTTCTCGGCTAAATATACATATTGCAAACTCCAAACATAAACTAAAAACTAACACATTAAGTTTTAAATAAAAAATTCCCTTTAAAATTTATGGAGTAGTTTCGATATTGACTGATATAATTGTGATTGAATCGTATTTAGCTAACGATATTTGGTGCCCACGACTATCAGCTTTTCTTCCATCATCTCTACTGCATGCCTGCCTAGGCTATTTGACTTCACAGCTTCTGGAAAAAATTAATTGTTTGTTTAGTTATCCACCAAAGAAACATAACCAATTGAAAGTAATTATGTAATGCACAATTGAAACTGAAAAAAATAACTTTTCTAAACCACTTATTAATAGCAACATAAGCAATCAACATTTCTTCTATTCCAATTTTTGTCCTCTCTTTGCATAGCTTAATTTTAAAGTTAGGCCATCTTTAAAAACCGTTCTTAGTAAATGATATATACAATCTAGACTTAAATTAATAATAAAAACCATCAAAGAAGGGCAACATTTTTAACGATAAAAATGTGTACTTGCTGATGGATTCAATATTTTTTTATAAATTATGGAATTCGCTGGCGTCCGCTCAATTTTTAGCTCTGACACAAAACAATTCTCGTTTACGTTTGAGATACAGACTGTACTGTAAAATAAAAAAATTCATATTAAAACAATGTTTGTAAATAATTTCTTTTAAATATTTTTTATTCAGAGTATTAATAATAACATAACTTTTGAAAATTTTTAAAAAAAATTTTATCATCTATAAATCGAAAATAATATCATCTATAAAAATATTACCTTAGTTTATTGATAAATCTAAATAAACGTTTATATAATGAACAATAATGAATTATCAGCAACTGTTAAAACTTTAAACTCATATGAATATTACGTTTTCTTTGCTAAGAGTTGGTTTCAAATGGATTTTAAAGTTGGTATAAGCTTTGATATGTTGATTATTGCACAATAAAATGTTCATTAACACTCTGACTTTTCAACAACAATATATGAAAAAGTCTTTTGGCCATAATATATGAAAAAGTCTTTTTGACCATAATATATGAAAAAGCCTTTTTGACTGTAATATATGAAAAAGTCTTTTTGACCATAATATATGAAAAACCCTTTTTGACCATAATATATGAAAAAGCCTTTTTGACCATAATATATGAAAAAGTCTTTTTGACCATAATATATGAAAAAGCCTTTTTGACTGTAATATATGAAAAAGTCTTTAAAAAATTGTAAAAGTTAAAGCTATGAGTAAAGATTTCCAATCATCAGACAAAAGACTTTTCAATTAAAACTTACCATTTAATAAATTTTGTTCACTCAACTTCTCAGAGCAAATATTGAACTTCTGCAAAGAGTTTGGAGATAAATCCCAAGGTTTGTTAATATTTTTTTATTATTATATGAAATTGAGGATAAATCATTATCAAAATAATATGAAGATTCATTTAGACCAAAAAAGACTACTGCCCATGCCAAACCCTCAGTTGATTTAGCTTTGCAGCAGCAGACTTCAAGATAGTTGATGTATGTACTGAAACCCCTGGCAGCAGGCTATTTCAGCGTGACATCAGAGATGTCTGAAGATGAAGAAACGCTAGTTTCATGCACGTACGAAATTCTTATCAAACTTCAGCAATGGTTTTTATGACATGTGTTTTACATACATTTTTGAGTAGAATGTTATTTATAGATTTTAAAGAATTAATAAATTCTAAAATTTAGGAGTTGAATTTTCAAATAAGATTAAAAGTTGAAAATTCTACTTAAAATTTTTCACTTTTTTAATTGTTAAGTGTAACTCTTGAAAGATTTTTTGCTTTTGGGCAACTTTAACGCATTGCCGCTAAATGGGCAACTTTAACGCATAATTAAGACTTTGAAATTATTTACTTTTAATACTTTTAGGTATTATGATACCTATGATACCTATGATACCAATGATACCTATGATACCTATGATACACATGATTTTTCTATTGTTTTAGTTATTGATCGCCATCAAGGAGAAATTGATTTAAAAAATTGGTTAATACGGGATTTCGTTTTTAAAAAAGCAGAAGTAAATACTTTATGTTTGAAATATCGAAATTATTTCAAAATTAAAGAAATTTCAATGTATCAAAGCAAGAGTTATCAAACTTAATAGCAAGCTAAATAATGAAAAAGTAAAATTACTTATTGTTATTTGTTTGTTTGTTGTTGCTTTTTTTTTTGTATTTCTTTTTTTTTTATTTTAACTTAATATTTAACACAACAATGTTTAACTATAGAAAAAACGCCACGAAATTTTAAAAAATTTTTATTTCGGATGATTTTTTTATTTTGAATGATTTTTATACGTAATTTATTTTCTTATTGTAAAAAAATTTTAAAAATAAAATTATTTTAGTTTTCTTTTTGCCCGGGAAAATATTTTTAAAATGCAAAGCAACGCACATACCGTATAAATTAAAATAAAGTTAGTTGCAACTGCCATTCAAAATGGTTGAAAAAACAAAAATAAAACATAATATGGTAGAAAAAATGATAAGTGTAATAAATTTTAAAACTAGGATCTTTTATAAAAGATTTACTAAGATGCCGATAAAAGTAAAATGTATTCAAAAAAAAAATGAAAGGAAACCCAGCAGAAATTTTTTAAAGCAAAAGTTAATGGTAGTCAAATTGGAAGGTGGTAAAGTTCAATTTAAGTTTTACGGCCAATTCGTAAATCATTAAGTAGAGCTTCAACATCCATGCTTCGGTACTAATAAGTTATTATTTAAAAGCATAAAAAATACTCAAAGCAACAAAAAAAGCACTCCCGTCAATTCTTCCCTCATTAAGTATTGATTACAAACAAATTGAAAGAACCAAAACAATTAAATTTCTTGAAATGGTTATTAACGAAATTTTTTCACGGACAAACCACATAAACGCCGTTAACGCTATAAATCTTGTTGAACTTCTAAAATTTAAACCATTTAAAACTTATTTAATTTTCCTTTATGCATAGTTATCTTACCTATACAAACGTAGCTTGGGAAGCACAAAAACATGCTTCTAGAACAATACATCGTAAAAACAAACTTACCCATGTTTAACCTCTTTTAAAAGAAATGTAAGCGCCAAAAATTTATCAAATTAATATCTATGTTTATATACTATTCAGCTAAAATACAAAACGGGATAATTTTCTACACATTTTACAGAAAAATTTTTCCAATCCAATATATACAAATATATAATTGACAATGGAGTTGGGTGTAAGGAAAGGGCAAGCATGAAAAGAGTCAATTTTAACTGATGCTAACTTTGCAGTTGCTTGTATATTTAGTTTTATTTTAGTTTAGTTGTGAATGATAATCCGAGAAGGCGTAAACTATGGAACTCAGTAAGAGTGTTACCATTTCGTCAGCCGAGAGCCAAGAGGCCACATTTTGTTTTTTTTCTGATTACTATCAACAAATATTCAACAATTGGTCTATTGGTTCTCGGCTGACGATTCATCAAGATAGGGATTTCAACAAATTGCAAAAAAATGCAATTACTAATTGATTTTTATTTCGGTTGAACTTCACACTTCAAGCCATCAGCTTATCGAGTCACTGCAGATGTAAAATTGTTAGGAATATCATTAATATATACGAGAAGCAATAAAGGACCAAAGATGGAACTTTGTGATACCTCAGATGTTACTGGATATTTACCTTAGTATATATATACCAAACAAATCGCTGTAGTATTTTTTTTTTAATTTTAAGTTTTTGTTTTTAGATATTTTCTTTAAGTTTTAAAGATTTAATTGAACCTTTTGTATATTATGGTGATTTTATAATTTTGTTTGATTTATAAATTTCAAACTTTGGAAAAGCTTATAAACTTTATAAAAGGTTTTTAAGAATTCATTATATATAATGTTTACATCTGACAAAGTATTGGCATTATTCAACTTAATAAAGGATAGGATAGAAAAAAGGGTAGAGTAAAACGGCCAGTGCTTGCTATGCAACCTAGTTGTCACCTCTTGGTAACTAAAAAATATGCAGAGCAAAAAATAATTATTGGATTGTTCCGAAATCATGTCTGAAAAAAACTCCGATGTACACTATATAACAGATGTTTTAGCAAATGTAACTATAAAAATAAAATCAAAGGATTTTCCTTTTCAAATGAAGGAAAGGACCAAAATTACTTATATATATATATATATATATATATATATATATATATAAGTAATTTTGGTGACATCAACGTTGATTCACCATTGCAAAGAATCTGTGCAGTTCAGAAATCTGTGCTGAGACACTTGATATTGAACGACAAAGCAATAAAAACAGTGACACATACGTGTTAGGTTGATTTCGATGGTGCTACTAGCCAAAGCATTTTTTTTTTATAACTTCAATATATTTACACTTCAATGTAAAGTATCCTGTTGCTCTTGTGATATATCTATGAGAGTTAATTTGAAAAAGTTATCTAAAAGATGCGATGGGACTAGCCCAAGATTGTATTTAAGCATAAATAGAATATTTTGATAGATGTTGATCTGGTAAACATTTAGTGCATTCAAGGTTTTTAGTAAAGGTTCAGCATGAGTGAGTTTATCTTTATTATAAACTAATCTTGAAGCATGATTTTGACTTATATAAAGAGTATTCAATTTGGATTTGGATGTGCTTGCTCATGAAATATTAGCATGCGTAAGTTAACTTTGGATGTTTATAAAGAAGTTTTATCAGAACCCGAGATGAACAGAGATCAATAACATGAAGAATCATTATTTATTACTTGTCTAGTCCCATTGGATTTAAATGGATTTAACAACAGCAACAAAAAGATGCCTATATGGAGAAATCAAAAGTTGTCATCCACAGCCTATGGTAGACCCAAAAGATCTGCACACCAAACGGAATCCAAGTAATCTGTGATCGAAGAAGACCAGTACATTAAAGGTGAGATAAAAGGCTTAGGTGTGATTTTATTAAAGTTTTACGGATCTTCTATTGAAGTAAATTGTATTATTGAACTTACAATAATTGATAGGAAGGTTCAAACGATATTATCTGGAAAAACTAACTCATACCAACCCTGTTTACTGTGTGATGTTTCTCCAAAAAATATAAATAGTCTTGATATCCTTAATATAGATTATACTAACAGAGAATTCAAATATGATCTTTCCAGTCTCCATGCATGGATTCGATATTTTGAGATGATTTTGCACATGGCATATAAAAAAGAAACAAGAAAGTGGTAAGCTAGATCTAAAGAACATAAAGAAAAGGTATCTGTAGCTAAGCAAAAGTTTCAGACTGATTTTATAAACAAAATGGGACTAGTTGTGATTTCCTTAAAAGTTGTGGTTCCGTAACAAGCAACGATGGTATTACATTAAGGCGTGCTTTTGCAGCATATAAATAAACAGCTGAAAATCTGGGTATTAATCAAAACCTTATATTCAGATTTTACATTATCTTGCTAACGCTCTTTTCAGGATATGATATAGACTGCTTAAAATTCAATGATTATTGTTTTGGCGCTGTTAAACTATATGTGTCCCGTTATCCATGGTATTACATGGCTCAATCTGTGCACAAAGTATTGATACATGGACATGACATAACTAAAAACCTTACACTACCCATTGCACTTATTTCAGTGGAAACTCAAGAGGCTAGAAAAAAAGACTTCAAATCTTATCGCAACAATTTCAGCCGAAAAATATCTAGAAGACACGGCGTTAATTTTTGTTCAAAAATCTCCCGATAGCCAGATTACGGGTGTTTTCACACTTGCATTGAAAGTAAGTGGAAACCATGTAAAAATAACTATAAAATTTTAACAGACCAATCAATATCAAAAGTTTTTGCGAGTGGTTTCTATCGGTACAAATATTTTGCGCTAAATTTGAGTTTGATTTATAAGAAAACAAAGCGTATGGATCATTGGTCTATGTACCTCCTACCCTTTTTTAAATATATCTTGAGATTATACTCTCACATTGATAACATTATATCAAATTAAAATTTTCAGAAAAAATATTACAGATTTTAGACACTCCAAGTATAAATATACTCCTGAATAAAAATTATTTAATAAAAACTAAAAATCTATATGTAAAATAATTTTTAAAATTTTAAATTTGTAAAACACCAACATTAAACAATCTCCAAAAATAATTTAAGAAATTATGAAACATAAGTAATCTAATTTGTAATAAAATAAAAGTAGAGGGGGGGGGGGGAAAGGTCTAAAATTCTATATTTTTTGTTTAACCAATTATTCTTTATCAATTTTTTTTAAAAAAATTTGAAAAACAATTCAGTTTTTTCTATTTTTTGTGGTTGGCCTTCTACTTCTATTTAAACATTTTTAAAGACACAAAAAAAAAAAAAAAAAAAACTTATAAAAAAAAAATCTTTGCAGCGGTTATTTTGCGTAAAATTTATGCAATTTAAATTTTGATGGGATAAATTTTAAATAAAATGAATAATAGTTGCGTTTTTAAAAAAAATGTAATAAAACTTTTTTTGTTTAAACGTAAAATTTATATATACTTGAAAATTTATATATAGCTTTTGTTTTACTTTGCTAGAAGAATACTTTGCTTCTATTATTGTTAACTAAATTTAGATATCAATTAAAATGAAACAAAATTGTAACAAGTCGTAATAACAAAATAGTTTTAAATCAAAATAAACAAACTCCTTTAGGAAGTCTCCCTGTAGTTGTAAATTTTATCATACAAAGTTGCCTTTACTCAGAGATGTTCTTTCACTTATCTTTATCGAAGTCAACAATAAATTATCTTTTGATAGTGCTTGTCAAAGAGTTGCAAAGTTAGTAGAAATTCATTGGACAGAGCGTAATATCTACACAATATCATACCAGGCCATTTTAAAACGTCTGCAAAGTGAAATCAATGAATATCGCTACTTAAAAGGTGTTGGCAAAAACAAGCAAGGTGATAGTTTTTTAAGTAGATGTATAGATTTTTTAAGTAGATGTACGAATCCCTTAAAAAACTTTTTGACATTTTCTGCTTCAATCCACAACGTCGTGAAAAGCTAGAGAAGTTTTTTGGTATTTCAATGAATGCTAAAGACTACTCGTATCTAGAAAACATGCACATGCATATTTGAAGATAGTTCTCATAATACTTATGTTCCACCTAATGTGCGACAATCAAAAAACTTAGTCTTAAGTGATATCTACTATGCATGTGCAGAGTTAGATGGAGAAGGATTCTCCATGAGGGAAATGCAAATTGCACTGAAAGTAATCGGCAATCGAATTTTTAAAACAAAATGGAAAATTCCAGATGAAACTGACCGTATATCTAAGTACGATAAAAATGATTGTGAAACTATTGAGAGTACATTTATTGATTCTTGCACACTCCCAACACGCAGTACCATACGTAAAAAACTAAAACATATGTATGCGTATTCTCTTGGCTTGATTGCAGACAGAGTTGTTCAAGCTAAAAATAGTGGCGATATAATAACTCACGCAACTGACTCTACCACTCGAAAGTATGTTGAGACCTTTGCACCTTCTGGTTTACATATTAATCGGGAATATTATTTTCCTTTGCCTACATTAGCAATTGCTTTAGAAACTACAACAAATATTGCAGATGGAATAAAAACAACATTCGAAATGTTACAGGAAGCCTCAAAATACATCTCAAAAGAACTATGCCAGAAGGTAGATGTTCATATGACTGACAGTACTGTTCATAATATAGGAATATCTAAAATCACAGCTGATATACTCGATAGAGAAATTCCTCCTGGTCAACTGTTTTGCACTTCACATACAGCTTTAGGTTTTAACAGCGCTATTGAAAAAGTTCTAAACCAAATTGAAAATGAAATGAATATGGATAACTTTTTAAAGGCTTTCTGTTAGATATATCTATTAGCAGAAGTACAGAAACGTTATCCTTAACCTTTCTATCATGGGTACTAAACTTGTTTGGTCCGATTTTTATTCAAAAACCATGGAATTATCATAAAGAATTTAAAACTTTTATGCAGCATAAAAACAAAGATATTTTTCTTTTTGAAATTTAAAGATGTTCGATTTGAATGTCTTTCGAAATGTTCTTCTACAGTTTGCATTCACTGGGATGACTTTAAGGAGTTTTTAGACCAACATGAATATATCACAAACAAATTTACTAGTTTAATCCGAGATTCTATGAATTTTGATTACATTATAGTTACTTTTGTTATTTCACCATTTTTCTGTAAAACTAAAGGTAAAGCCACGCATTCTAAACTGCAAATATTCTTTAGCAAGATGTATGCAAGCTTATCTAATGATTTCATAAATGAACAATTCTTTGAATTTAAAGTGCCGTGTATTCAAGGAGTATCAAAGAGACTTTTTGAAAATCTCATTAAAGAAGATTATGGCTTAAAAGTTGTTGATGTAGTTCGAAAATACGCATCAAAGAACTTTGATGATTGCATTATTCTTGCCAATATAGTTCTGCAAAGTTTAGCTATAGTTCTTCAACAGCAAAGAAGAAAGCATTATGGGATTGGAGAAAGAAACAATGATTAATTACCTGATCAGTATTACGTTTTTAATCAAGTCTTTGGAGTCGATAAAACAGTTACAAATAATATTGAACTTGAGCGTCAGTATGGAACTCATAGCAATCGACTTCGAAAAAAACCGTCACTTTCAACAGTTTCACGTGGTAATATTCTTAAATATTCAAACCATTTAAAAAATGAAGATTCAAATAAATTAGAACTATTCCGGAAAATGGGTCCTATTCTTAGAAAAATTAAAAGTATAGAATACAGTTGGAACCAGCGACAGATTCAACTAAGACAAAGCGGCTTAACTAAAAAAGAACAACAAGCTTTACATCAGGTGTCCAGGAGAAATTCTATTTTAATTTGTTTAAAACTAGAAGGCGACCCATTTACTAGTGGATCAGATGTCAGTGAGTATATTGAAAAGAAAGCAAGATCTGATAAAATGCCAAAAACGATTGAAGAATGAAGTAATTTATTTTAGAGATACCGCGTAAATCAACTCAATTTAAAATCGTGATTTTTGATAAAAATACAAAAAAGCGCCGTCTTATGCCTATAGAAGAATAGGCTACTAATTTGAAGGTTCTACATGGAAAGTCACTACAGCAATCCACAATCGCCTACGATGACTTCCACAAAGTTATTTCGCGCCTTCAATAGAGGTCGAAACAAATTATTATTAATATTAGACTATCTTGATGATGTACAATGTCTAATTTTTTGTATTATTTATAACTAGGCATAGTGATTACATATTTTATTAATAAAATGAAAAAATATATTTACCATGTGTTTTACATCGCTTATATTTTAAAATAATAATGATTTCATTTAATTTAACAGTAAATTGTTTTGTCAAAATAATCACTTTTATTAAAATTGAAGTAAAAGGCTAAATATTGATAATGAAGTAAAAACATTGTAAAATTCGAAATCAGCATAAAAAATTAATTAAGAAAAAGTGGTTAAACTACAAAAAATCGAAAAAAAAGTTAATTTTGGACCCCCCCTAATAAAAGGAAAATTCTTCTTAAAAAATGCTGCTATTAAAATCATTTTAAATTGGCTCGTAGTTAAAGGTTCTTTTAATTTTGTTGCAGGAAGGTAATTCGTCAAGTACAGCCTGCCAATTCTAAAAAAAAAAATTAGTAATGTTCTATCAATTTATCATACATGTTTTATTTTCATTCAATTTGTAAATTCTATTTCATAAATCTACACACTGTAATTTACACAGCTTGTTAAACAGCCCAGCTTTAGATATGTTGTGGATTAAATAACTAACCTTAATTTAATATATTGGTTTAACAATAAACCAATAGAATGGTTTATTGTTAAACCAATATAATAGCTTAACCTTAAACCAATATAACTACTATATACACCTTAATTCTTTCAGAAAGAAAAAAAGCATAACATTATGAAAGGTCCCATTCTATCGATACTTTTATAACAGGTAATACTTATCAAAACTAATAGAAATAAATTATTTTCATACTTTGAATATGCTATCTTTTTTATGAAGGTTCTTGAAATGATGTATATAAAATCCAATTTTGAAAAAATATATTAATCAATTTGAACAAGTCAGTTCTGAAATCGAGTTGGAATCAAAATGCAAAAGGATTTTTAGAAATGAAATGAAACCTTTTTGATATTTGCCAGCACGAATTTTGTCATAAAAAGGCATAAAACTGAGCAGCATTTGTTTTGATCAGATATTTATCGCTCTAGAACAACAATTACTGGTCTGATCAATTGACTCCAAGTTTCCAGTGATCCTATTATTTCATCACTGCTTAAACCAACATCACACCAAAGAAATCATAAAATATTTCCTTCAGATGTTAATCGCTTAAACAATCTTCAAACGATATTGTTTTCTAAATTTTTGATGTAATTTAAAATTGACAATAAAATTTAAAATTAAATTAAATTTAAAATTGACTTTCTTGCACTACTTTTTATTTTTATTATTGCTAAAACATAAATACTTAACTAAACCTAAATACTAATTTTAATTTAAATACTTAACTAAACCTAAATACTAATTTTAATTTAAATACTTAACTAAACCTAAATACTAATTTTAATTTAAATACTTAACTAAACCTAAATACTTAATTAAACCTAAATACTTAACTGTAAATCAAAATAGGTGGGTAGAAAATCCAATAAAATTTATTCAAAAATTAATTTACCCCTTTGTAACTAAGGAAAGTATTTGTTAACTAAGCAATATAAGTATCCATAGCAGCTATATAAAAACAATTATTACTTTTATAAGAAGTGTGATTTCATATTGGTACTCATGCCAAATTTAGTGAATATAACACGCGTAAAATATCTGCCAATACCAAAAATAGGTTGTTGCTAAGCAAAATAAAGGTAAAAAAAATCTATAGGAACGAAATAAAAAAAATATTACCTTCATAAAAAGTGCATATTAGTACTCCTGTTAATTTTAGTGTATATATCCCTAATATTAAATTATTAAATATTAGTTATGAATTTTGTCTAGTAATAGTGATTTCTGGCCCGCTGTGGACTTTACACTTTATTTCTTTGTTTACTTCGTTGTCAAAATATAGTCGCAACGAAATTCAAGCAGATAGAAAACATAAACTCAAAAGTGTCTACATTGCAAAGTAAAAGAAAAAAAGAAGTTCAATAACTAAAAGTTATAGTTCTAAAGTTTACTTTATAACTATAACTTTTATAAACATCCACATAAAAAACCATTAAATACAAAAAAGTTTGGGGAAATGAAATTGTTTTTTATAAAAAAAAAGTTTTTTTTTTTTATGCAAACAAATGGCTAATGAAAACTTGCGCGTTCGAACTGTAAATGAAAACCTTTTTAGAGTAATAATTATCCAATTTTAAACGGAAAATGGTTTGATCAAACGAATGTTCGACTTAAGCTAAGTAAAACAATTGCTTTTAAGGGACTATAGAAAATAGTTCGAGATAACAAAATTTCGAGTTAACCGGTGTTCGACTCACCGGAATTAAACTTTATAAACAAAGTTTATAAAGCTAATATAATTATTACGTTATAAGCTAAATTTTTTACCCGCACAATGGTTTTACAATAGATTTACAAATTCGATATTATTTACAAAGTAGGTAGCTTTTAATTTTTATTAAGTAAATATAACTTATTTCTCTTTTTATAGATACATGTTATGCCCAGGGCAAATTTTTTATTCACATAAACTGTGATGCCACGGGCAAATTTCTACAATTGCTTTTCTCTCTTTTGGCGGCCCTGATCTTGTCGACAGTTATTATTTATTATTATTATTGGAAAAATTGGAAACGGTGGGCGTGGGGTGTTGGTAGCGAATAATGAATGCAGTATAGCCTTCTTATTAGTAATCGCCACCAATTTTTTTTTTTTAAATAGACCTTTATTGTCCTCATTATAAAATAGGAATTCAAACACACCAGTATTTGGTTCAACTTTATTAAAAAACAGTTGTATATTTAGCAGTAAATTTTTTTCCAGCTTTTGCTTTACCCACTTACTACAGTAGCGGTTACTATGGTACCTGCTACCGTAAATAAGTAACATTTTAGTTTTTTATAAGTCTTTCACTGCGTGTTTTTGCTTTTTAAAAATAATCTTTAAAGCATATTATTAAATGATAGTAATAATGATACTAATAATACTAACAATAGTAATAATAATAATGCCTTTAATAATTAGATCATAAAATACAACATAAGTTTTCAGCTTAAAGCAAAAGTTATTAGATTTTCTGACTAAGGAATTTTTCTATTTATTTTACTGTTTTTACTATGCTGTAATTCTATTACAGAAAGTGTTAGAGTTTTCTATGACGTTAAATGGTTTACAAGTCTTTTCACGGCCAGACACCTCAACATAGTGACACGGGTGAAAATGGCAATGGGCTACAAAGTCAAACACAATTCTTATGTCACTTAAAAAACGTTTGCGTGTCTTTACCTCTCAGCGTATTTAAAATCGGTGACTGACGAAAAAATTAAAGTGCCTTCGAGTTACAGCTATTTAGTCCTGATGCTATTGGTTATACAAAGTTAACATTACAAACGGAACACGCCGAGGGTGCACACTTTATTTAAGAGGATAAATAAAAATGGCTTTGTAGAACTTTAACTTAAATATAACCAATATTATATTTAAACGCAATAGTTCAGACTAATATTAATAACCCAGGTATGCGAGAAGCTCATTTAACTCTCATTATTAAAGCACTGGACCACCCATAAAGTGTTTACAATTTTATAAATACAGTAAAAGATTGGGACTCGTTAGATACCTAGTATGTTTTAACAATTTTTTACTTATATTTGGGCTGTAATTAATTTTTTATTGCTGAATTTCAATTTTATTTACGCTGTGTTCACTAGTTTAATAACTATATGCAAGAAGTGATAAGGCAAATATTGTATTCTTTTAGTCCCGGTCATGTAGATTTTATTTATATAAAACGAAGTTGTATTCTTTTTTTTTTAATGACAAAATAAATAAATAAATAAAAATAAAAAAAGTCTATAACATCTGCTAAACATTGTACTTATGAATACAGTGTTTTAAAAAGCTATAATGATTTCGTGTTGAATTGTCCTAGATCTGATGTGCTTGAAAGAAGTTAACTAAGTAGCTGGTTTGATTTCGGGTTTGAGCAGAAAAGGCGATTTGAGATACAAAACAGCAGATCCAAAAATCCAAGTTCAGGTTAAAATCCAAGAAAGGTGGCAAATAATTCCACTAGTGGAATTGTATGCCATCTTTCTGCTTCCTGTAGTTCATTAACAAACACGACGCCTCCTTCGTCCGATGTAGCTTCCACGATAAAGAGGTCCGCTGTTATTCCTGACATGATCAACAGTAAGTAGTTTCCTTCGCTCAAAAATGCTGTAAGTTAATGATGTTCATTATCTTTATTTCACTATGGACCCTATTTTCGTTTTGAGCATGGTGCTAGTTAAAACTCTAAAATTATCTTTCTTTAATAGACCTAATATGTACACTTTTCCTAACTAAAATTCAGGTAAGAATTATTTAATAACGTATACATAATGGTTCAGCTATTTGTTTTATTAAAAAAAAAAAATGTGTTTTAAATAAAGAGCAAAAGTGGCGAACACTAACCAAAGATAATATATATATATATATATATATATATATATATATATATATATATATATATATATATATATATATATATATTAAATATATATATATATATATATATATATATATATATATATATATATATTTAATATATATAAAAAAATTAAATATATATATATTTTTTTAATAAAATAAATAGCTGAACCATTATGTATACGTTATTAAATAATTCTTACCTGAATCACTGCTGCTTTGGACGATTACTTTATCACTTTAATTTTTAAATGGGGACTTTTTTTGCCATCCGAGGACTCTTCCTGATGATCCAGCAATGGTGAAACTTCAAGTAGAATTTAAAAGTTAGATAAGTGTTTTTTACTAATTCATTATTGCTCTGTTCTTTAAGAACATTGAGCACTCTATTTGTAAAATACACTAACATAATTTACATTTTTACGACTTTACATTTTTTACGACTTTACATTTTACGACTTTACATTTTTAAATTGTGTTGGTTTTTTTAGTTTGCACACTTCGATTTTTTAAGTTTTATTTCTTTCACTTATACTATATATTTTTGTTTTCAACCGTTTGATCTTGACGTTAAGAATTTTTAATAATGTATTCTCATGTAATTCCATAAACTCTTTGATTTGTGTCAATGTAAAAGCTTTTTCCTTTTTTTTTTTTTCCAGTTTAAAGTTCAAGAATCTCATTTTAGTTTCTTTTTCTTTAACAATTCTAAGCAATTAATATCGTTCGGACATTATTAGCAATTTTGATAATTTTTCTAGATACTATTAATGTTTGGATCACAAATAATTCATTTTTTTTTAATTATATCTACACGAAGGATTTTACGGTATATATTTTCTCCCCTACTATTTTCTTAACGAATAGTACTATTCGTGTTACGAATAGGTACTGTTCGTACCTATTCGTAAAAAAGATATTCGTGAATCAAAAATTTGGCTATTTAATTAAATCAGTTTTATTTAAAAAAAGTAAAGAAAAAAAATTATCTAATTTTATAGTGCGCCTATCATATGCAACAAATGAAACACTTTTCAGTCAAACCTTAAAATTTTTTATGTGTGTGTGATGCATGTAATAAGTTGTTTATGTAGTAGTTCCTTCATTTTTGAATTGATCTGGTACCGGATTTACTCATAAATCTTTATATAATATTTAAAATTTTAATAATATTTAAATAATATTTAAAATTTTAAATATTTAAATAATAAATCAAAGAAGTAAGAGAAAAAAGACAAAGTTTTTAGCATCACCTTCTTTTTTTTGGTGATAGGGGCCGCCATCTTGAACGATAGATACTTTTAAAAGATTAAACCGGTATAGCAGTCTAAAGTTAATCCCGTCAATAAATACTCCCGGAGTATTTATTTCCTAGGAAATATGTACTCCGGGAGTATTTTTATATTGGGGGGAGTATTTATATCCTGGGGGAGTATTTATATCCTAGGAAATAATTACTCACGGGAGAAATTATTTCCTAGGATATAAATACTCCCCCAGGATATAAGTACTCCCTTAAAGTTGAATTTTGAAATATATAAATATAACACTGAATTTGAGGTGGCGCGTCGCATCTCTCTGATGCATACTGATTGAATAATTTTAAGCGTAACAACATTGGTTAAAAAAAAGATGGTTTTTACTGTATTTTTACATTGAAAAGAGGTTTCATCTTTTGTTATTTTACTTCCTTTAAAGTTTTCAAAAATATTATAAAAATACCGTGGCACCTCCAAATTTTATCAAGAGGATATTTTTTCTTTCTACTTGTACCATTTTTTTTGGTAATCGGCTTTAATCGGCATTTTATTGGGTTTCCCATAGTTAATTTTTATTTTAAACACTTATATCTTGTAGTATTTAGAATCCTTATGATTCCTTGGGATTATAATGAGAAAATCCCTTATTAAAAATTTCTTCATAATATTTCTTTTCTAAAAAAATGCTAATACTGGAACCCAGAACTATTTTTGGCCTGCGGTTTTGGTACAAAAAAATAATCAATAGATAAAAGTAATTATTTACAGTTTATAAAGTTTTACAGTTGTAATTATTGTGTTTGAATACAATATTTATAAACAAAAAAAAATTCTTTTAAGGAAAAGGTAAAAGATGCTGAGACTTTAAACATGATAACAAGTGTCCCCGCATTTTCAATACATCAAAGTTCGTTTCTATAGGTGATTTACCTGCTAATAATTCGACTGCAAAGGCAACAGCAAACAATCCACAACTAAAATCATCTGTTTATTTTTGTACAGACAAAAAAGTTATAAGTAAGTCTTCATTACTATTAACATTGTTTTTATATAAAGACTGAACACATTTCAAAGAAACAGGATTCAGTGAATCATACTTGATGTGATTTCCAAAATGTTTGTTCAACTGTAAACCAAGAATGTTTTTCTGAACAAATGATAATCCATGCAGATTTCCTTTTTTTTTAATTGACAATATTGTTCAAGCAAGCTGCAACTCCACTAAAGGATCCAAATATTTTTAATAATTTTTGAATACTTACTTTTATTTTATTGTTCCATTGCATTAAACTTGAGAGTTCGTTATCTTGAAATTTAAGGAAAATACGCGGAAGGACTTTTTTTTTTGTTGCAAAATGTTTTTAAATCTCTTACAGGTATGATACAACGATTGATATGTTTCCGTAACAATAATGGATGTTTTCACTGCACTAATCAATATCATTTCAACAACTTCGTCAGGTAACATGCACCATAAACTTGTAACTTTTTCTTCAGTTTCAACACAAGAACTCAACATATCATTATATAATGACTTTTTATTTTTATCAATGTATTGCTTAAGTAAAGTAACATTGTATTTTTTCTTTAGAGTAGTATTTTTTTGGTTAATGAAAGTGCACAAGTTGTTTTTAGAAATTGAATGTACTGTATATGGACCAAGCCATTTAAATGAAAATTTTCCTCCTTTTCTATCTATCCTTTTTTGATTTTTAAAAGAACTTTATCATTAATTCCAATCAAATGAGGTGCTTGATAGCGTTTATTATAATCTTTCTGCTGTTTATTTTGAGCAGTTTGAATGTTTTTGAATGCGGTATGGTAAACTTTTTCTCGTAAAGAAATAAAAGAAGTAAGAACTGCATCAAAAGTTTCTCTGTCAAAACTTTCAATGTCATGCTTTTTAATATCAACCATTCTGTATTTAACATCTACAGGTAAAGTAGGTTCTCGATTATATAATAGAAAAAATGGTGAATATTTTGTTGAAGTGTGCTTGCTAACACGATGTGCAAATAATATTCCTTCAATAATGTAGGGCCATTCCACAGCTTTTTCATCAAGAACTTTAACTAATGCTTCTTTTATAGTTCTATTCTGACGCTCACATAAGCCATTAGATTGGGGTTGGTAAGCAGAAGTTACCCTATGCTCAGTTCCTGTCATTGCATGCAATTTTTCGCTGACTTCATTTACAAACTCTCTTCCTTGATCATTAACTTTTTGATACGGATAATAATTGTCCAGATAAAATGCTAAAATTTTTGACAGCTTTTCGAAAATTAGATTTCTTTCCTTTATCAGCTTTAATTTCTAGAGGACAAACTTTTTCTTTAAGGTACTTTTCAATTGCTACAAAATCAACATGTCTCGCCATTTTTTATTTTAAGTGTGTGTAAAATTTACTTTCGATATTGAAGGAACAATTTTACGACAAGCGATGCATCGCGATGTCTTCAAATCCTTTTTCAGCCTTGATATACTACTAAGTTCACTTGGTTTTTAATAAGTTTAAGAACTTAACTATAACATAATACTGCTCAATTTACCACAAAACAGAATTTACAAATGTAAAATCAATTGTCATTAAAAGATTGCTTTTCGAATTTAATTTAAATGGTAATAAGTACTCTCATTGGGAGTACTTATTTACTAAAGGGAGTATTTATTTACTAGCTTAAAATGACTGGGGGAGTACTTTTTGACTAGGAAATAAGTACTCCGGGAGTATTTTTTTACAGGGAGTTATTTTAAGCTGCTACACCGGGACCGAATTTGTTTAAATGCGCGAACTTCAACTATATTTGCGTGAATTTTCGTTTGGTACTGTATGCAAAACCGGATTATGCTCCCGGATTTCTGAGTATAAATCCGGGAGCATAATCCGGTTTTGCATACAGTACCAAACGAAAATTCACGCAAATATAGTTGAAGTTCGCGCATTTAAACAAATTCGGTCCCGGTTTAATCCTTTAAAAGTATCTATCGTTCAAGATGGCGGCCCCTATCACCAAAAAAAAGAAGGTGATGCTAAAAACTTTGTCTTTTTTCTCTTACTTCTTTGATTTATTATTTAAATACTAAAGTAAAATATTTTATAGCTGTATTTTTTATATAAATTTTACATTTGTAATGAAGATTTTTTTTTTATTGCAAAGATATAAATGGATATTATGTTATTGCTTATGACTTTAGTTTGTTTCTGATGGTGTATTCAAAGCAGAACTAAACGAATTTTTGAAACGGGAACTTGCTGAGGATGGTTACAGTGGGGTTGAAGTTCGTGTTACTCCTTTAAGAACGGAAATAATTATTCTCGCCACAAGAACTCAAAATGTTTTGGGAGAAAAAGGTAGACGAATAAGAGAGCTTACTTCAGTAGTTCAGAAGAGATTTAACTTTCCTGAAGGAAGCGTGGAGGTATAGTTCTCAGATGAATTATCCTAATTTTCTAATGCAATTTGTTGTTTACTGTGATCCCATTAATAGCAAATTATGTATCAATTTGACAATATTGGATGTTAAATTTACATTATTCAATTTAATTTTGAAGTAAAGGAAGAGTTTTGTTGACATTCTTGAAATAATATTTTGCAATATTTCATTGCTTACCCTTTATTACTGATTGATTTATAAGCAAGTGTTTAGTTAATTATGATTTGCGTAAGACTATTCTACAAAGATCTGTTGATTTCAAAAAATTTTACGATGTAGCAAGAGGTAATCTATGCCCAATTTGCCAATGTGTACGCTCAATATCATTGAATGTAAGCTTGCTTCTCAAAAACTATAAAATCAAATTTTTCATACTTGTGATTTTTCTTTATTGCTGTAAACTCATGTCAATCATTGTTTTGAATTCATACTAAAATTTTATAATTTCTTTAAGATTTTATGTACAAGTTTATATCTTTATTTAAATCATTGTAAACTGAGTTAATATTAAAACTGTTTCAATAGTAGACAGGATAGATAAATTTAGTTTTTTTATTATATTGCAACTAGGTGTGAATTAAGATTATATATCCACATTTATGTGCATCATTGTGTAAAAATTTCTGTTACTTTTGACTTTCATAAATACTAAGTTATCATCATTATCAAACCACTATTATTTACCCAAAAATACTTTTCAATTTTAAACTTGATATCAAATTAATAAACACTGTATGTTACAAATTTTAAAAAGTTCAATGATAGTTTATCTACACTTAGCAAATTAACTTTTGATTTTAAATTGATTATAATTGTTATCTATTTAAACAAATTTTTTAGTTATATGCAGAGAAAGTTGCTACACGTGGTCTGTGTGCAATTGCTCAATGTGAATCGCTTAGATATAAACTACTTGCTGGTGCACCCGTGAGAAAGTATGTTTTGTATTTTTTCTAAAAATTTTACTAAGTTCAGCAGTTTTTAATTAAATTATTATTATTAGAGCTTGTTATGGTGTTGTTCGATTTATCATGGAGAGTGGAGCTAAAGGCTGTGAAGTCATAGTTTCTGGTAAATTAAGGGGACAGCGAGCAAAATCAATGAAGTTTACAGATGGTTTTATGATTCACAGTGGATATCCAATTCAAGAATATATTGATACTGCTGTTCGTCATGTATATCTTCGACAAGGTATAGTTTTATTGAGTAATTTTTATCCTTGTTTTGAATTAGCTGCCTTTTAAAAACTGGTTTATTATTTCTAAACTATATTTATAATGATTTATAAAACAATACTGTTTAATTTATGTAAGCATATTTGATAATTAATGTTCTAGCAAAGTAATAAAACATTCGTAATTTAGTTGTTGTTGTTTTTTTGTTTTTTTTGTTAGCTGTGACAAATTATATTTGGTATGTACTATTTTTATGTATTTACTAATTATTTTCAGCCATATACTAATAAAGAAGTAGTTCAGTTATTTGAAATCAATAATAGTATATATATAAAATCAATAATATATATATATATATAAAATCAATAATTATATATATATATAATCAATAATTATATATATATATATATATATATATATATATATATATATATATATATATATATATATATATATATATATATATATATATATATATATGGCATATTTTATATAAGAGATAGAAGTTTCAAATCTAGTGTGATGAAATTTGCCAAAAATAAATGGCCAGATTAAGCATAGACTTATCAAGGTTATAGTCTCCTGATTAGTGAATAAATACGTGTAGTTTTCAAATGATATGAAGAAGTAAACATAAGCATTAAAACATAAGCATTAAATCTAAAACAAGACAAGAACAATAAGCAGTGGTATATATACCAGCAACCACATTTTTTAACATTTCAAAAACACGTTCAATGAATAAGATTTTGAATTATACGTTAAAATAAAATAACTTCAAAGCTTAATCTTTAATCGTGTTTTTATATCAGCCAAACACTTTTAAATAAAGTAGCAATTTATTAATAATGGTTTTTGTTTAAAGTATCGATAAAAGTTGCATATTTTTATCTTTAATTTTTTTAAATTGTATAAGTATGCGTTTTTTAAATAAAAATTATTTCCTGTTTATTTATTACTAACAACTTTTTTAGACAATAGTCTCTTGAATAAACTTAACAATAAAAAAAAAAATTTTGAAAAATGTTTTTGAAAGTTGCTAGAATTTAATTTGACTTTGATCTTCATTAATGTTTTTATATTATTGGAAACGCTTTTATTGAGTAAAGTTGCTGCTAATGATTTTTTTTTATAGAAATAACTTGATTTAAATAATTTTAGCATTTTAGTTTTTTATTAGTTAAGTTATACTATTTTTTTTTATATAAGTTTTTGGTGCCTTTTTAAAGTGTTCAAATTTCAAAAACATAAGATGCTGTGGTCAAATCATCCAAACAAACTAATATTGATGTGATCGTATAATAGTTTGCATGTCTTACTGGCTAAAACTGATATATGGTAACATTGACTGTAGCATGTTTAAATTTGTAAATTTAAAGTTACCATATGACGGTAGAGTGTCAATTTTTTAGATTAAATTTATTTTTTAGATTAAAAAAAAAGCAGTGAAAAAATATAACTTTGTTTATTATTGAGTATGTTATTAAAATGTCAAAAAGAACAAGGAATGCATTCCAATCTTGAGGGAAAGGTAAAAAAATATTTTATATCTGAGCTTCCAACAGCTAAAGATATGCTAAGATATGGTATGTATTTATGAGAAAAATATTAGGAACTATACTATAGCAACATTTAGTATCTGGTATCTTACCTGCTTCACTAGTGACCCTCTTTACTTAGTCAATGGTTAAAAGCTTTTTACATATGCTTTTGTAATTGAAAAAATTATCAATGAAAAAAGTAGATTTAAGAAAACTTGAGTACTTATGGAAACTAGCTGTTTGTGTTAGTATTGGACATAAAAACAAAAGTTTAAAAAAAATTAGGTTTAAAAATTGAAAAGCTTGGAAACATTTTATTTTGCAAGTATAAACTTATTCTTTGTTCAGAGTACAAACGTGATTTAGAATGTATGGAAAACATTTGTGTGAATGTAAGGAGAAAATACTGATTTTAGACCTTTAAGGTGTCACCCCAATCAGGGTTGCCATCTGGTGTTTTTTAAAACCAAATTTTATAAATCTGGTTTGTCTTATTTGGCTTGGGATTTTTGTTTTAGTTTATTTTAGAAAGTCTTGTTTATTTTAGAAGTCTTGTCTTTCCATTTTTTGATTTCATAGAAGAACAATCAAGTTTAAAATAAATGAAAAAAATGTGGACATATTATCTTAAAACATTTAGTTTTAATTTAGTTTTAATGTCATTAAAATGTTGTTTTTATATGTCAATTGCCTAAAATATTTAAAAATTCTTACATTAAAAACAGTGTTTTTTGAGAAAAATCTGCTTGTAATAAAAGTTTTTTTCTCAAAATGAAAAGGTCTTTTCAAATCTACCATTTCCTCATCTTATAGATACAAAAAGTGAAGAAATTGAAAATCATTACAAAATTGTCAGCATCATAATATAGAGTGAGTCTAAAAACTTTTTAAAATAAGTTTCTAAAAGCACTGCTGAATTCTAAACTGCTTTGCAAGACCATTTAGAAGTTTATGGAGACCTAGACCTCTGCAACATAGATCCCTATTGCCTTGGTTAACTATGTGTTCCATTTGTAACTATTTTGTTGAGTTTTCTTACTGGTCATCACATAAAAATCAGACTATCAGAGTATATCAAACCAAGTCTTGGATGCAGTCATTTGGATCAAATCATATTTAATAAGATAAAAGATTTTTTACCAGGGCTTTAAAATAATTGAGTCAACTATAGGTTGGAAAAGAAATCTATATCTGTATGCAAGCGAGAAAGAAAAATATATTTTTCAGGCTGATTTAGTCATAGTGTCAGATTTAGTATAGGTGTTTAGGAGTGAACTACTTTCCCCATACCACTTTAAAGGCTGTAATGGACCCCCTTAAACATTTACACACTGGTTCTCATTCACACACTCGTTCTCCCTCTCTTACAAATAAATTTTAGTATTTAAGAATGAGTTTTTAGATAAATAAAAAAAAGCATTTTTAAAAAGTATAAATCATAAACAAGGCTACAAAACAAAAAATGATGATTTTTTTTTTTTTTTTTTTTTTTTTTTTTTTAGGTATGGTCTATTTTTGTTTCATTTATGGCTTGTGTCTGAAAAAAAACAACCTGACAACCCTGACTCCAATTACTAGTTTTTAACTATACGAGTGACACCGAACCTAATTTTGTAAAATTATAAATAATATGTAATTTTTTTTCAATTTTATTGTTTAAATTAATGGATTTATAATTAAAAAGAATGTGTATTCAAAAAAGTTAAAATTAAACAACAAAGACAACAGCAATTAAAAAGAAGAATGAATGAGAGGTCATTATTTAAGAAGTCTCATATTACTATATTATATATTCAAATACTTCTTTGTGTGCATATAGATTTTTAACCAGTCAACCAAACAATTCATCAAGTAAAAAAGTTTGATTGTCTACATTAGAATGAATCTAGACATTTAATGACAAGTGAAAACAAGTAATAATTTTGTCAAAATGATCTATGTAAATAACACCAATGCTTACTTAATATTTTTCAATATCAATGTTCACTATCATCTTACATGATGTTATTGGCGCAGTATGGTCATGGCAGTTAAGACTAAAGCAATCAGGGTTAAGAATTTGCAAGGCAAGGATAGAGATGAGCCCTTTCCTTTCAGTATATTAGTGAGGAGGTGACTAGTTATTAGTGAGGAGGTGACTAGTTATTAGTGAGGAGGACTGGTAGGAGGTTCTGAATAAATAAGTTAATAAAGTTGTTTGTTGGTAGGTAGAAGGTTCTGATTAATTAAGTTAATAAAGTTGTTTGCTGATTATATTAATTTGTTAGCACCTTATTTTGCATAAAAGTTAATACAAAATCGTTTTAATAGATGCTGTATACCATGCATTTTCATAGAAATACTAGTTTTGTGTAACCCTACAACCAAAATGTGTATAGCTTACAGTCATTTAAAACCCTTAGGATTTAAAAACAACATGAAAAATGATACTGTAGTACAGTTTAACCTTTTAAATAGAGATTTCTGCAATAATTATGTGTAAGTTTATACTATGTTAGTTATATTTACTTTTATGCAGATGAAAAATCTATTTGTTTATTTGACAGATAGTTGCAACCCTCTGAGGTTGGCAATAAATTGCTGATCTCTAAGTCTTTGAGGTTGGCAAAAAAATTTGACACTAAAGGGAGTTACCATAAAACATACAACTAAGGTCTGAAATTTTTTGCTTAGCTCAAACACATTTAGGTATTGGCAGATGCCAACCCTAATTCTGAGGGCTGTAGAATGTTTAAATAAACTAAGCATTTAACTTTTTTTTAAATCTTAGTAAACAAGTTTTTGTTTTCTGAGATTTTTCTCTTTGTAAAAACTGTTTGCTAAATTTATATAGCTTGTGTGTAAATTAAGATTATTGTTTAGATTATTTTAAATTAGGAAAAAGTATAATTTTTTTTTTAAACTTGATCTTAATATAGTTATTTAACATAAACAAAAATTTTATTCTCGCGTCTCTTAAATCCCTTAAAATGATGTTTTTGAAAAAATCTCAGACTTATTTAAGTAACCTTTTAATTTAAAGTTATTTACATTTAAACATTAAAAAATTGTTGGGTTGGATAACATTCTTGTTTTCTTGATAAACTGTTAACTGTTATCCTATACATCTATCATTATTCTTAATTATATGGCTTTAATAATTTTTTGTTTAGGTGTACTTGGTATTAAAGTTAAAATTATGTTACCATGGGATCCAACAGGCAAAACTGGCCCCAAAAAGCCATTGCCAGATCATGTATCAATTGTTGAACCAAAAGAAGAGGTTTTCTATCCTCCAACATCTGAACAAAAAGGTGGCAAAATTGATCTTGTTCCATTGCAACCTGTTATGTAAGTTCTTTATCTCGGCTATTAATATATTTCGTACTGTGGATTACAGTAGGCTTAAAGCATTACTAATGACATTAATAGTGCAGTAGTCATCAGTTTAGTTTCGGTGCATGCAGTGAGCGAAACATTGTAAAAAATGAACGGAAGGAAAGTTTTTAGTGAGGCGTCACAGAAATATGTTCTTAATTACATAACGTGCATTTGTTTTATTCAACAACAACAAGCGTGTTGTCTCAAATTTCTTTGTGTTAGCAATAAGTACATATCGATGGGTTAATTCTAAAACATTATATGTCCATTTTTATTTTTTATTTTAGACAATTATGAGCAAAGTTAAGAAAAATTTTAAAAGTTTACATTCGTATGCAAATTCAAACATTTAAATAACGTTTGAATAACGAGGGTATATATAACCCCTAGAAATATTATAAATTTATAAGAAATATCCTTATATCTATAAATATACCTTATAAGAAATATCCTTATAAATTTATAAGAAGTTTATAAGGATAAGTTTACATACTATACCAGATGTTTCAACTTAATTAAACATTTAAATACATCTTATAATTGTTTATAATTGTATTGTATCTTCTCCACTCCCTATAATTTGTAGGCAGCGCCGATATCGACATTTCAACATTCATAACTCAATACAGCCTAAATTTGGACATGCAATGCTTTAGAATTAACCCATCAATATAACTTTACCCTGTGTGGTTATCTAATCATAGCGCATGTTGATTATAACGGTTGTAAAATATTATTTTTTTAGGTAACGTTTTAGTTGAGGCTGACCATCAAGAATATTGATATATCGATAATACTAAATATTTGTAAACATCTAGACATGATGAAAATATATTGCAGCAGAATTTTTATTTTTATTGATTTATAATAGTTTCAAAGCAATTTATAATAGCTACAAAGCAATTTTGTCTATACTAGCCGTGTTGCGAAGTTTTATTAAAATTTGTAAAATAAGCGATTTTGCCTGAATTAAATCAAATTTTTGTCTTGACACTTTAATTAACGAGACCGTTTAAGCCAGAGGTCGGCAAATTGTGGGCCTTTGCTACATAATTTGTGGGTCCCAAGCCACCTAACTGCATAATATACAAAGTAGTGTAGTTGTGGGCCTTTTAGTTGTTTTCCAGGCTGTAAAAATTATAAAGCCTCCTTATAAAATACTCCATAACACCAGATCTTGTCATTTTAGACAGTAAAAAAATAATTTTAATGCACTCTAACATTGTAGCACTTGAAGACTTCAAATAAGATCCTTATACTTAAAAGTTAAATCATGCTATAAAGTTACTTTACAAAAATAAAAACATACGAAAAGCACGTCAAAAATAATTTTGACGTGCAAAACATTCGAATTTGTTCAGATTAAGTAACTCAATTTAATTAATTAACGCTATAAAAACTTTCATATCGAATATACCAGTGGTAAAAGTTGTCGTCTTTATAATGTTTTTCGTACTTTTCTTGAATAAAAATACTACATTGTTTAGATTTTTACGAAATAAGTATAATAAAAGAAATAGTCGGCAAATCTTTAATGTTTTAAATAACCGGTTTTTTAAGACGCGATATTTGGAAATTGAATAGCCAA
This sequence comes from Hydra vulgaris, assembly GCF_038396675.1. Classification (NCBI taxonomy): domain Eukaryota; kingdom Metazoa; phylum Cnidaria; class Hydrozoa; order Anthoathecata; family Hydridae; genus Hydra; species Hydra vulgaris. The sequence continues at coordinate 24,873,813 of NC_088931.1, forward strand.
AAATTACTCGAGTAAAACCAGTTATCGAGTAACCGGTTATCAAGTTTTAATGTTTTACTCAGAAGTTGAAACTCTGATAAATACACACATTAACTTGCAAAGATATGCCAGGTAAACATGAAGCGAAGCGTAAATATGCACGTCAGTGGAATGAAAAATGGGAGCTGATTTATTTCTTCACTGAGGGACCAAGTAACAATGCTCTATGTTTAATATGTAATGAGACAAGCTTGAACGTCATTTCGTATCAAAATATGAATTGTACAATACTAAATATCCTCTTGATTCAACAACCAGAAAAATAAAATACGACTCATTGCAAAGCTGTTTAGGAAAACAGAAAAATTGCAACAAATCGCGAGGTTAGAATTACTTTGTTCTATCTCCACAAATCAAAAAATTTGAGTGAGATAAATTTTTTTTCTTTTTATAGTTAAAATATTTATTTTTTACTACAAAATCAGTTAAAAATAAATTATTTCTCAATATACCTGACATTGCATTTTGTTCCACCTCCTTAATGCAGTTTATAAATTAAAATTATAATATGCTATCTCCGTTTTATCTGTTTTATATTTGAAAGTCGTTAAAGTCAAAACGGCAGCCGCGGTAGATCTTTTTGTTGAAAAATTACAACAAAACGTTGAAGGTAAAATATATATATATATATATATATATATATATATATATATATATATATATATATATATATATATATATATTTATATATATATTTATATATATATATATATATAATGTTTTTTTTTCATAGATCATAGTTATTACATTTGAACTTTCTTATATACATATTGTTCATGGTTTGGGTATTATTGCTATTTGTTTATTATTATGTATATATATTTTTTTTTTTAGAAACTGATCTGACTGTTCTTGGATATCCTAATGGTGCACTTGTAATAGCATCAACTAGTCGTCTGCCCCCACATGGAGGCCGAACTAGGAAACGAAAGTCAGCACCTAAAACTTGGATACAGAATGTGAGAAAGCAGTTGAGACAATCTGGTCAAGCTTATAAAAATAGAAAAAGAGAAAATGTTCCATGCAAGTCTGTAACCACAAGAAAAGACTGTTTAAATTCTTGTAAATTTAAATGTAGACAACATATCAGTGATGAAGAACGAGCGCATATATTTTCTGATTTTTGGTCTATGGATGATACCCAAAGAAAGCATTTCTACAGTAGAACTACTGAACGACTCCAGAAGAAACGTCATCGAACTATCAATGAAAATTCGCTAAAAAAAACATATTCATTTTATTACAGCTTTTTTGTTGGTGATTTGCAAACTCGATCTTGTAAAGAATTTTACCTCACTACTTTAAATATAAGTAGTAGAAGAGTTTATTATCATCATGAAAACAAGAATGATGCTACTGGAAGCCCAGCCTTTTCAAAATGGGGGAAACACACCAAAAAGGTTGTTGATCAAAGATCAAAACAAAGTGTTAAAGATCATATCAATGAATTTCCACATGTACCATCACACTACTGTCGTAAAAGAACAAAAAAAAGAATATTTTGAAGCTTTTTTAAATCTTAATAAAATATATGAACTTTACTCTACCTATTGCAAAGAAAAGAATATTGCCCCTCTTAAGAAGCATATGTATAGATTCATATTTGAGCATGACTTTAACATCGAATTTCAAAAGCCAAAAACTGATTTATGTGATACATGTTATGAATACCATAATGTAGTAAATCCAACTGAGGAGCAAACCCAAAAATTTTCCAAACATGTAATGGTGAAGAATGAAAATCGAGCAGATCATGAAAAAGACCGCAAACTTAAGGATAAAAATGTAGCTGTAGTATGCATTGACCTTGAAAATGTAATAAGTTTACCAAAATCAAACATAGTAGCATTTTTTCACAAACGTTAACTCTCAGCTTATAATTTAACTGGGCATTTCTCCCTAAATAAAAAAGGTTATTGTATGCTTTGGCATGAAGGCATTTCAGGTCGTGCAGGAAATGACCTTGCAAGTAGTGTAACATGCTTGCTAGAGAAGATAATTGCTGACCACCCAGATGTTAATAAACTCATACTATGGTTTGATTCCTGGGTGCCTCAAAATAGAAATAGTCACATGTCCATTGCCTTACGTAAGTTTTTGATACGTTACCCAAAAATCAGTGTAATAGAGCAAAAGTTCTGTGAATCAGGGCATTCTAGTATACAAGAGGTTGACAATATACATAGTCAAATTGATAGAGCACTAGCTCCTCTTGAAATATTTAGTCCACTTGGTTTAATCAGAGCAATTGCTAATATTCAAAAGAGAAATCCTTTTTCTGTCTACCAAATGAAAAGATTGGATTTTAAGCATTTTTCAGCCATTGCAGGCTATTTTAATTATAAAGTTGTTCCCTATACCCAAATAAAGCATCTGGTTTACAGGGCAGAGTTTTCAGATCATATATACAACAGAAAGTCATTTACTGATGTTTGTTCAGAAGTACGAATTAAGCGTCTTCCTAACAATCCACGATCTTCATTAGCTGTGGCAAGACCTCTTGCAGTTGTACCAATGGCTTCTGTCTTAAACCAGTGTGCTCAAATTTCTAATGATAAAGCTAAGGACCTTCAAAGTATGTTCAAGTATATGCCTGCTGTAGACATAAAATTTTATAATGGTATTTTAAAATAATTTATTTTAATGTCAAAATATTTATGTTTTATGTTTATGTTATGGTGTTAAATGGGCTTCTTATTGAAATTGTTGTTTTTAATGAATTAACCAGATGTGCTTACCTTGCTGAATTTAATCTTTGAAATTCCTTTCACTGTGAAATGTATTTTGGATAATATGTTCTTGGAGCTTATTTCAACCAAAGTTTTATTTTTTTGTAAAAATCTTGGTACATACTTTAGATAATTAAACTTTATAAAAATTGCATTTATAAAGTTTTTTTACTAGTTAAAGTAAGATTTTATTCCAATAAAACAGAGATATGCCAAACAGTTCTTTACCTTGCTACAATATATACAATATATATACAAAATACTAATTTGTATTATATTTTTATATAAAAAATAGAGATAGAACAAAATAATATTGTATTTTATAAAATAAGTGTGTATTATATTGTTCTATCTCCAAATCAGGGTGTGGTAATTCAGATACCTGCACATTATATCTTTTGAAGTATTTACTTTTAAACTGTGGTAGCAAGTATGGGAAATTAATATATGATTGATATTAATATATGATGATATGAATCTAATTTGTTTACATCTTTTATGTTTAAGTGGTCTACAGGTCCTTTTAAAACTTTGAATTTGATTTTCTCAGTTCGGAAAAACATGGAGTTAGAACAAAATAATTCTAACCTCGCGAAATGTCTTGCAGTGATGGTTGTGAAAATCGTGGCCTCTAATATGGTGTCATGGATATTAGCAAAAAACCTGAAACCATTTACTGATGGTGAAATAATCAAAGAATGCATGATTGAAGCATCAAAATTTCTTTTCCCAAATGATAAAAAAATTCATGACAAATTTCAAAGTATGCACTTGTCCGCGCGTACAGTTACTCAAAAAATTAAGAAAATGGCTGTTAATGTTTATGAACAATTGTAAAACAATCTGTCAGAAGCTGAATTTGTGAGTATCGCTCTCGATGAGTCTACTGACCTTGTCGGTAAAGCACAACTCTGTGTTTATGCACGTTTTATCACTACGAATTGTTGTTTATTTAAAGAACTGCTTGGAATTGAACCACTGGAAACAACTACAACTGGACAAGACATGACAAACTGTTCAAAATATTAAAAAATAGAAAAGTGCCTCTTCAAAAAATATCTTCAGTTGTCACAGATGGCGCTCCTGCTATGATTGGAAGAATTCGAGGAGATGTTACTTTGCTGAGAAATAGTGATGAGTTTCCTAACAAATTTATGTCATATCACTGTGTGATACACCAGGAAGCACTGTGCGCTAAAGTTGCGACAATTGATGATGTTATGACAGCTGTAGTAAAAACAATTAATCATATACGTTCCAATGCACTCAAACGGCGTCAATTTCAAGATGAACATGGTGATCTTCTTCTTCATTCAGAGGTATATAGACAAAAAATAAATAATTTACCATTACAATCAAAAATAAATGTTTGTCTATTTTTTGCAGGTTAGGTGGCTATCAAGAGGAAATATTCTTAACAGATTTTGGGAGTGTTTGCCAAGTGTACTGCAGTTCATGGTAACTCAAAAATTTTCATTCATTACAATGTCTGTTGAAGAGTTTTAGTATAAACTGGCTTTCCTTTGCGACATCACAGCGCAATTCAATGTTCTGAATAAGAGATTACAAGGCCGCTGTGTGCTGGTTTGTGATTTGATCAACCACATCACTGTGATGAAGACAAAACTTAATTTGCACAAAACTCAATTTGCATCTGGTAGTTGTACTCATTTTCCTACTTTAAATGAATGTCAACCATCAAGGGAAATGTTATCGTCATTTTCATTAATAGTGACTGCTCTGTATGATCAATTTGAAAACAGATTTAATGAATTTGAAGACTTAAAAAAGCATATGGTTTTTTTGTGTTATCCATTTGACTTTGATATGAATGATATTAGTATTCTAAAGGACTTTGAAGAAGCTGATATTTTAAAAGCGGAGGATGAACTAATTAACTTTCAATGTGACGACGAGTTGAGAAGAAAGGCACCAAAAAAAGATGAAGATGGCACTTTTGGTGAAAATTTAATTTTTTTTCTGGCATGCTGTCATAAAGGAACGTTTTCCAGTTCTTAAAAAACATGCAAATAGACTTATCTGTATGTATGGCACTAGTTACCAATGCGAAAAAACATTCTCAGCCATGAAAATAATAAAAAATGTTTACAGAACAAGACTGACTGACACTCATTTGAATGACCTTGTGCTAGCTGCAACAACAAAATACTCGTCAAATTTTTAATTGTGTTTTATATGTTTTTTTTCTTAAGTATGTATTTTGTATTGATACAATTATTAGTTCTATAATCTAATTCTATACTATATTCTGTTATATAGGTAATATAACCTATTTTATATATAATTTATTTATTGCTGTGGGCCGCAACTAAAACAAGAATTTTGAAAGTGGGCCCCTTTGGAAATATGGTGCCGACCACTGGTTTAAGCTAAGGAGACCGCCAGGTTTCATGTTATAAAACCTTAAGAACCTTAAAGTATTTGTCTTGTATGTTTCCAAAAGTATGTTTTTAAAATCTGGACAAAGTGCTGAGGGGTCGTCGATAGAGCACGTGCAATTTTTGGCCCAACCTTTCGTCACTAAGTTGTAACATGTAGCAAGTTTTGCGTGAGTCCTTTACATACCCTCCTTCCACAAAGCTTTACGTAATTTACGGACCCCTAATGGGCAAGTCTGAGGGGTGTCTAGCCTATTTATTAAAGTCTGAGGGGTGCCTATTTATCAATTCCAACAAAAGCATCTTTTGGACAACGTTTCCAAACTAAAGCATTTAAAGACTCATTGTTATTTTGTGTTAATCCATGTAGACATTTTGAAAGAAGATCTTCAGACATTAAATCATTAAATATTGGTTTTATAATTGTTTTTATAGCATTAGGTAAACCTGGTTTTTCTTTATAGTCTTTATTTTTGAGTTTTAATCTTTGGTACTTACACCATGAATCTTTGGTTTTCGGACAAAGAATATGCCTTGCATCAGATGAATCTGGTACACATAAGTGATGTAAAACTGCTAGAATGTTTTTACGCATCTGATAAAGATTATCAATGTTTTGGCGAATAGCAATACCGTAATAATTTTGAATTTTGTTAATTTCCTTTTCAGTCAGCCTACCTTTGCCACCAAGTGACTTTTTATCTTCTAGATCATTTTTATTGGTACATTTTTTCAAGTTTCGCAATCTAGCAGCCCATACGTTTTTGGACAAGACCCACTCATTCACCTTTTTTAACTGTCTGTCCTGAATAGGGATTAGCTACAAGTATGGTTGGATACGAGGAAGAATCACCATCACCAATGTATTGAACATATCTTAATTTTCTTGCCTCAATAGCGGACTGAAAACATTCAACAATACCCTTTGCCTCCATTGATCCAGATGATCCTTTGTGATTAATTGAGCAGACATGATTGTCTTTAAACATCATATATTTTGAAGAACCTTTGTGTGCATTCCAATAATCACAAGATTTGCACGTCTTAGAAAGTATGCGATAATACATTTTCCATTTGTTTTGCTAGTTATAGTAACTAATCCATTGAGTGATGAGTATCCTCTCTTTTTCCAAGCTCTGTCCCCTAAAATGTCCTCGACGATTATAATATGATCATCATAACTTTTTTTCAAACTTATTATTCGTACTTCTTTAGCTGCATCATTCATGCTCGCTTCGGCAATGTAATTGTAAGAGTTGGCAATTTCTTCGTTTAACGAGTTAAAAGAAGATTTGTTCATAGGATCAGGCATATTTATTAAACCACAGAATATTTTAATACTAGAGTATCCTTTACCTATTTCTTGAAAAGCTGATATTATTCTTAAATTAACATCAAAAGTTTTCGGACCGGCTTTTACTGGTTTGCTTATAGTTTTTCTAGAATAAAACTTTTGCTCCCATTGGCAAGATGCACATGAAATAAATATACAGTGTGATAAACCTTTTTTAAGTTTAGCATCATGGTTAAAATTAACATTAGCAGCCTATGGCAGTAATTATTTCTTCTAAAATGTTACTGTTCATAAAAATATAGGAGTCATTGGACTGATCATCATTAGCAGAAAAATTATTTTTATTTACAAAATCATTATTTACAATATCGACGGAAGATTTACTACTGCAACAGGATGACAATATCTTCATTTTTTTTGCAGAGCTACATTTGAATTGTAATTCTTCTAAATTAGATAGATTTTCTTCAGCTGCAACGTTTGATGATTTATGTTGGTTTCCTCTGAAGAGTCTACGTTTCTTGCTATACCTAATTTTATTTCTTTTATCTTTATTTCCCATTATTTTAGTTATTTTTTAACCAAAGTATAGAAGACAGAAAATTAGCCGAAGAAAGTTGTGGTTGTTGTAAAGTAATTAGACATTTACTAAAGAAATCCGTTAAAAACCATGTAATACACTGCACCAAAAGCATTTAATAATAAACAAAATGTAGTTTTAGAGTAGCAGTCACCACAAATGAAGTTTTTTTGTCCTAATTTTTATTGTATTTTGTGGGATAACTTCCTTTTTAGCTACATAGTAACGAAATAAACAATCCGTTGCGACGGACAAATTTATAAAAATGCCTAAGCCGCATTATTAAAAACTGAATTTTAATAGGGTTAGCTTTATTTTTATAATAAACTAATATGAAATTCGTAATCTACGATAATTATATTACTTAAAAACTTTAAAATTGAAAAAATAATTTTTTCTATTTTTAGTAGTTGTCTACCACCTTAAGTTATGGTATAAAAATATAGTTGTTTTTATGACTATTATGGAAGTATTTGATTTTTAAATTCGCTATAAAGCATAAAACACGCCTAAGTAAAAACTATTTTATGTGCTTGTGTAATATGTTGGTCTGAACTGAAATATTACACAAATACAGAAAATAGTTAATACTAATGCGTTTTATGTTTAACTCATTTCGTTTGCCTTTACCCATTTCAATTTTATTTCTTTTTTAATTAATTTTATATTTATACAGTAAATTTTTAAAGAAAAGTATTTTTATTAAAATAATATTAAAACATAGAACATTACGAACATATATTATCCATGCATTTCAGGTTTTTCTAATATGTCAAATAAATATAGCAAAACTGTTGTTGACAAATATTCAAGAGTATGAACAAAAAGTTTAGTTTTGTTTGTAAAACGTATAATCAAGAATTGGTCTACCCTTTATTAAAAAACCAATCATTTAATAGAATGCTAAAAAAAACTTATTATTGGAAGTTACAACTACCTGGCATCAATTGAAAAAAGCAGAAAAGAAAGAGTAAAGTTAATTGCTGTCGAAATAAATAAATTATGGAACAAACTCAACTTTCCTAGTATTTCTAAAAAATCAGTTGGAAGAAAAATTGAAAAGGTTATAGAAAAACATGATAAGTATCTCAAAAAGCCTGGCAATAAGGAAGAAAGCTCTGTTTTTGGAGATCTTTTTGATATCACCAATATTAAGGGCGTATGGCTTAGTCTGGAAGATAAAAAATTTTATAACATACAATTATTAAGTTCAGTCACAGTACTAACACACAAGTGTCATTACATCCTTCAAAAGTCAGAGTTTGTAATGCAAAAGATACAACTTCTACAAGCAAATCAAATAATTGTCCAGTTAGCAGTTCAACTGCATCAGAAGAAAGTGGTTCAAATTTAGATTCACAAGACAATTATGAACCAGTGGAATAAAAAAAATAAAGAAAGAGAGTATATAATAGAACAAAGTTAGCATCTAATCTTGTGATAACTGAATCTTTAAGTATAAATAAATCAGCTAGAATCTGTAAAAAGTTATTTGAAAAAGATATTGAAATAGAAACTCCAAGTCAGACAGGAATATGGAGATCAATTATAAGGCAAGGGGAAAGCATGAAGAAAATTGTTGCTAAAATGGTACAGGAAGAACAATTTTGCCTACATTTTGATGGAAAGAAAATAAACAAGACTGAATACCAAGTTGTGATACTTCAAAATGAGAAAAGGAAAATTAACTTAGGAATTGTTAAATGTGAAAGTGGAAAATTCAATGGTATTTTTGAAGCTTTTAAAAAATTGCTAAATGATTTTGATGCATGGAAATGTTTTTCAATGATTATATGTAACACAACAGCAGTAAACACAGGAAGATTAAATGGTATAGTTGTAAAAATACAAAATGAAATGGAAACCAGAGGCTTTACTAAACCACAATATTTAGGGTATCAGGATCATATACATATACATCATATACTATCTCCTTTTAAAACGCGTTTTGGATCATTTTGTAAATTGTAAATCAACAAGTCCTGGTTGTGATTATAAATTTGTAAAGGACTTAACTAAAAATTATGAAAATCTTCAAAAAATTTATACATATGAAGCTGAGCCTAATCATTACATAAACTTGGGATGGCGAGATGACTTCAAATTCCTTTATGAGTTATGTGAAGCTTTTAGTTACTTCAAGAATCATAATAAATTACCAAAAATTAAGTGGCACTAGCTTCCTCCATTGCACAGTGCAAGATGGAACTCTAGAGCATCATATGTTCTTCTTGCCTATTTTTTCATACCAACATGGAGGTGTGAACTTGAAAGTGCAGCAACTTTTGTTGCAAAGCAATGGTAAAAACTTTGGTTCAGCAAACAATTATTTGATGATAAATCATATGACTAAATGCTTAATGCATTGACTGAAATTAAGTGTTCAGCTGCTTTAAAGTGCTTTATGAAACACTGGAGCAAAGAAGATAGTGTAGTTCATATTCCAAGAACAAACATCATTGCTGAGCGAAGCGTTAAATTAATGGAAGATCTCCTTCAAAATTCAAAAAAATGGGAATATGCAAATGTGAAATTTATTGGAAAGAATGACCTGTGAAGCGTTAAAACTAACTTAGTTAAAAATAATTACTTTTATTGATCCACTTCAATGATATTTTTTTTTTTTAGATTATTCACTTCCCCAAGACCCGAGCCCTGGCCACTACAGTGGAGGAGGCTACTCTTTTTTTTTTTGTGTGTGTTTTTTTTTTAAATTTTTTTTTTTTTAATTTGTTTTAGTTGTTATTTGTGGTGCAACCCTCTCTCAACTCTTTAACTCCGAAACACGAACCTTGCCGAGCAAGGCCGCTGCGCGGAGAAACTAAGTTGAGCGCGGTACTTCCAGGGACGTGGTGGGAGTCGAACTCCGAACCTCTCGCTTACAAAGCGAGCGCTCTTACCACTACACCACTACCGCATATATGTAGTTTATAAATACTAAATATAATTTACAACTAGTTTTATTTATTTTTGTGGCTGTTTATAAATGGGTTAAAAATAAGCTTTAAGTGTCCTCATGTAATCTATGAAAAATCACGTTATTATCAAGGGGGGTGGGTGGGGGATATTTTTGCAACTAGATTACCATTAAACCAGTTTTTTATCTATTACTCAACATTTCTCAAGTTATAGAAGTATGGCCACAACAGATTCAAAAAATGTCATAACCCTACTGCACACCTTTTTGAATTGCCTCTAAACAAATCTAGTTCGGTTTCATAAGTATCAGTATCCCTTGCTTGAAAAGGCAAGAAATAAAAAGCCTGCAAGAGTATGTCATGGTAATAAAACCTGTTGCTACAACATTGGATACTTTACAAGGAGGTAATGTGTATTATGGTCATGTGTTTCCACATTTGCATAGCTTTCAAGTGAAATTGGAAGCGTTTCCAAATTGCCAGTTAAAATATGCTAAATTTTCAGCAATGTTAGCACAAATGAAAACTCGTTTTGAAAAAAAGTTGAGATTTGATGTCAGTAATTCATGCAGGATTGTTGCAGCAGTTTTTCATCCAATGTTTAAGTTATGGAGGGTGCCAACTAAAAAACGAGCTATCTGCAGAGAAATACTTGAAAATGCCACACTAGCTTATGGGTGAGCCATCGACAGCGACCAATCTCAATGTGACCACTGACACCATAACTGAAAATTTTGTTGTGTATAATGATGACACTCCAAATCCTGGTGCAATAAATGGTGCTCATCAAGAGTGCATGTTGTATTTGAATGATAAAGATATAAGTTTGAATGCTCTGAATAAGTATAAGACTGTTCGATCACTGTTTTTCAAATTCAATACCACTGTACCATCATTGGCTCCAGTTGAACAACTGTTTAGCACAGCCGGACAAATATAAACGCCTAGGCGTAACTGTCTAAGTGATATGGTGTTCGAAAAACTGCTGCTGCTTAAAATAAATGTGGACGACTGAATGAATGGTATTTTGATACAAATGTAGTATAATGACTAAAAATTACTTTCGAGCAATGACAAAAACAAATTTTGAAAATTGCTATAGTTGTAAATTTTAGTAAAGTATTTTGTATTTAGTATTAAATACTTTTTTAAAAGCATTCTTATTTTAAATACTTTTGAAGTATTTGTATTTAAAATACTTTTTTGTTCCAGTATTTGTATTTGTATTTTAAATACTTTTATAAAGTATTTTACCCAGCACTGGTGCAAAAAGCAAATTAAATTATATTAAACTTTGAAACTATTTTAGACGTTTTTTTTAAACTTTATGAAATTTTTATATATGTATTTTTAAAATATATCCTGGTTATTTTAAAACCTAATTATTCAAATAATTTATTTCTGTATTTCATAAAACTTTATTTTCTTTGTTATCACATTATATTTAGTAACAAACTATGTTTAATAACGACATTATATTTCATAAAACCTTATTTTACATATAGCTCTACTTTTTTTTAACTAGTCAAGGTTGACCAAACTTGCCGGTTAAAGTTGACCGGCAAGAATTCGTTTATTTAATTATATTTATAATTTTATTTACAAAACACGCATAAAACTATTTATTTCTAGCGTGGTTTGCTGTCAAATGGGCATTTTTTTAAAACTTCACAATTTTAATAGCTAATATAAATTTTATACTTTTATATATAAATTTTCTAATATTTTAAATATAAATTTTCTAATATTTTAAACACAACTTTATTCGCCGATGATACGAATTTGTTTTATTCTCATGAAGACATTAATATTTTATTTTTAACAGTTAACAAAGAACTTGATAACCTAACCCAATGGTTTAAAGCCAATAAATTATCTTTAAACATTACTAAAACTAAATACACATTATTCCATCGTGTTCATAAAAAAGAAATTATTCCACTTAAACTTCCAAATCTTTTTATTGATAAAAATATAATAAAAAGGGAAATATCGTCAAAGTTTTTGGGCGTAATACTCGATGAAAATGTTACATGGAGAGAACATATAAGTGTTGTTGAGAACAAGGTTTCTAAAAATATTGGCATACTGTATAAAGCTAAACAGGTCTTAAACCAATCTTGTCTTAAATACATATACTTTTCATTTATACACTGTTACCTAAACTATGCTAACATTTACTTAGCTTACAAAGCTAAGTAAACTTCTATGTAAACAAAAACACGCCATTAGGATTATTACAAATGAAAATCGCTTCTCTCATTCAAAAATACTTTTTAGTAAACTTAATATTCTAAATGTTTATAATTTAAATCTCTATCATGTTCTTATATTTATGTTTAAACTTGATAAAAAAATGGCACCATATTTATTCAACTCTTTATTTAAAAAAATAAATCACATATACAGCACAAGATTTTCAAATGATAACTATACTCAATCCAAAACCTACTATTCTGCCACTAAATACTCAATCACAAACCGAGGACCTAAACTCTGGAATACACTTTTAAATAATGATCTTAAACCACTTTCTTCGCTTAATCAATTTAAAACTAAACTTAAGCAAAATCTTTTACTAAACGACAATGAACTAAATTTTTTCTGAAGCGTTTAAAATGAGAGTACTATTATTAATGATTTAGTATTAATAATTGTTTATTCTAATACATAAATATGATAAATAATCTTGTCTCTAGTCTTGTTTATGTTTATTATTTTTTTTTTTGTTTTGTCTTTTTTTTTTTTTTTTTTTTTTTGTTTGTTTGTTTGTTTTTTCTTCTTTATTGTTGGTCTTTTTAGTAAGTAAAGTAAACTTGAGCGTTAATAAAAAAAATAATTTATAGCATATGTAATTTTTACGGTTTTTATTAGCATTGTAATTTACGGTATATTTATTACGGGGCTTAGTGATAAGTCAACTATAGTCTTCTTTTTGCCCCTGTCATATATTGTTTTTTATTCATGAACATTGTTATTGTAAATACTATTAACGACGAAATATATAATTAAAAAAAAAAAAATTAAAAAAAAAAAAAAAAAAATTTTATACTTTACAAAGTATAAAACTTATATTAGCTTATTGAAATTTTTTTATTAAAAATTTTCTATTACATTTCTTTTACTAAAACTTTTTTAAAAATCTTTACTAAAATTTTCTATTCTATTTCTCACTAAAGCTTTTTTGATAAATAAACCAAAAGCTCATTTTCGAAAAATGAAGATTTACTCTTTTTAAAGCCCGAAAGTCTTTGTTTTTATCAGTGACTGAAATAATTTTCTAATTTTTAAGGCTAATTTTCACTGAGTTTTTAGTTATAGTTAACTAAAAGAAAATTAACTTAGAGATAATTTTAATTTTTTTGTCGATAAAAAGTAATTAATAAACGTCCCTCCCCTTGTATCAAGAACTCGAGAGTAGTTATTGCAGTCAAATTTTGAGTCCTTTTTATGGGTCGGTTTAACAGATACAGTTTTTAAAATATTAGAAAATATACCAGTAGCAAATGCTATTTTTATAGATTAATTAGTTTATAAAACATTAAATAAATATTATTAGCAAGAATAAAGGTTGGAATGCTGTATGGACCAGAAGCCTTGCCATCATTTAGAGAATAAAAAAAATAACTGATGTTAATAATTGATATTAATTCACTTTACTTTGTAGGTTTTATGACAATAAGATGTCAAAGTTTGGTGTTTTTAAAAACTCATTCTCATGTCCTTAATACAAGGGGGGGGGGGGGAGGGGATAATAGGGTGGGTAGGAATTTTAGTCCATATATAAACGGGGAGGGGTTGGGGGTTAATAAAAGTTAGGGGAAATTTTTCATGTTATAATATAAATATTTTTTATAAAAAGTTTTAGTTTATAAATCTTAACTAATATTATTTACAAAACACAAATTTCAAAGTCTGTTTACATAGAAAGTTTTTTGTTTTTATCAGTGAATAATATAATAATTTTTAAGGCCAATTTCACTGAATTTTTTGTTATAGTTTTGAGATATAAAGTTTTTGTTGATAGCATGTAAAAATTAATTAACGGAGGGAGATCGGAGACGGGTGGTCTTAATAAGCTTGGGGTGGTGGAAAAAATTTCCAAAAATTATTTAACGCCCCCCCCCCCCCACACACACACACACCCTTTCCCTATTATTAAAGACACGGGAGTATGGAAGTCAGGACGGAACGAGTGAAAATCTTTTTGCAGTTTTGCAGGGATTCAAATAAAGGCGTAAAAAATTTCCAAGATTTTAATTGAATCACTTTAATCATTTTAACTGATGATGATTGAAAATATACAAAGACGGATATGAAATATCATTAGAATGTATATTTAATAGTTCTGATATAATATATATTACAAATAAATTATTTAAAGTCCTACATCAAATTAAACTGAACGCAAGTTTTTTAGTAAATTATGATAAAATACTTTTAGTTTTGATAACTAAGGGGGTATACCTATGGATAAAACTTAGACTGGGTGAATAAAAAAAGGCAATTGCTTTTATTCAGTAATTGGTAAGCTTTACGTGAATAAAAGCTTGGTCAACTTTGTTTAAACTTTTATTCACGTAAAGCTGAACAATTAATCAGCGCTTATGCAGTTAATTCACCTTTTCCTTAAATACAATGCATTGTTTTGATTGTATGTATACGTAAGTAAACAAAAATAAGTCGAGTAAATTGTCAAATATTGAAAGAACTGAGATTGTCTCAATAGACTTTGGTGTATTTTATTTCACACTTTTTAAATTTTTTAGTTCAAAATTTTAAAAGCTATATTATTGGAGTAAACTTTGCACTATATAAGACTTCGAAGAAAAGATAACAACAAGTGCATCCAGCAATGTTATTCAACTAAAAAACAAACAAAAAAAGAAGTCGAGATGTGTGTTGTTGTACATGTTGTGTACCTAACCGAGATGTGTGTTGGTGTACATGTTGTGTACCTAAATGCTTTAGCAACTAAGTAAAACATAAAAATTTATTATTTTATGCAATTCCCAACAAAGAAAATATTGAAGAATAAAAAAATAATAATTTCTTATAACAACTTTTATATATGGGAAAGGCGCCTATGATGGCATAGCGCCTATGATGGCATACCGGTCATATTTCCATTAAAATTGGTTTGGGTAAAAAAATGATTAGACCTACATGAATATACTGACTTTACATTAGTTTTAGTGAAAAAACGTCCCTTGTGCACAAATATTGTTTTTATAATCAACAAAAATCGATTTTGGGATGTGCTGTTGTAGTTTTATTTCCTTCATATATTTAAGATTGTGATTTTACTATTAACTGTGCAAAAATGAAATTTTCATGCATTTTATATTCAAGTTTTGTGCATTTAGTGGAATAGTTACTTTAATTTTATCTTTTGAACAAAGCAGACACAGCTTGTTTTAATGAAAATGATGAATTTTACCCATGATGGCATACTGACGAGTTGGGGGTGTTGAAATATTGACAAGTTGGGAAAACCTTTTTTTTTTATAAGAAAAACTTATTTTTAAGTAAAGTTAAAAGAAAGCGATGCTCCAAAATTTTTTTTTGCTCCAAAAAATACGTAAAACGCAATATATCCTATGCGCATGCGCAAAATTTTACAATGCTAGTGTGTAGCATGAAATGGTAAATTAGGATGGTTTCGAGTAATTTCTGGCTTTTCTGAGGAAAGACTCTAAGGTTAAATGAAATCATTAAGTTACCCTCGATCCTAACTAGCCCCATCCTCCCCTATGCCATCATAGGAGCAGTGGTTACCTATGATGGCATACTTGTGCTTTTTTTTACAATAATAATAACTTATAAAAAAAATAAAACTGATGAAAACTACCAGGGTAATTATTGTTCTAGATGTAACAAGGAATGTATCCATATCAAAACTTTTATTATTGGTCTTCAGGATACTGAATAATGAAGCTTCAAAGTTAAGTATGCCATCATAGGCGCCTTTCCCCTACTTTTACTTTCTATTCAAATATTTTTTAAATCATAAACTGAAAATAAAATGTATTTAAATAAGGTAAAATCTTATTGAACCAGTTTTCATTTTCAAATCGATAGTTGTTTGCACAAAAAAGTCTTCATGTTTGTATATACAAAAATGAAGACTTTTTTGTATAGAACAAAGTCAATTTTGCTCTTTTCTGTAAAAGCTTTGATACTTTGACATTAGTAAAATTACCTGTTTGATTTTTAGTTTTTGCTGTTTATTACTATTTCATACAAAAAGTTTTATTGGTACAAGCTTTTTGTACACAAAAATTTCTTTTTAAAAAAGAGCACTTTACTTCAATCATTTTGTAGCTGTCTTAGATAATATACAATCATTTTTTTTTTTTTTTTTTTTTAATATTTTGCCGTTTAAAAATATTACAATAACCAATTATATTTTACAATTTTTACATTAGTAACGACAGGACTTCTAGAAGATCATGTGGATCTTGTCATGAAGCTCTTTACAATATATGGTTAATTTTTGATAAAAATACAATGTCTTAAGTGAAATAATAATAATAATACAACTTTATGCAAAAAAATGTAAAAACCAAGATAAAATTTTAAAAAGCCAAGATTAAAAAATAAATAAAATATACAAAATAGAACAACAACGAATAAACAAACAAACAAAACAAAAAAACAATTAAAAGTAAATCAAAATATTTTCAATTAAAAATATAATTCTTTTAAGTTTATGTTTGAATGAGGCAAAAGTCAGTTGGGTAGAAAAATCAAAATTTGGTAAGACTATTTTGTTCCAAAGATAAGGACCTCGATAAGAAACAAAAAACTGGTCTTTGCTTTTATGGCAAAAAGGGGCAATAAGATTGTTATTAATTCGAAGATTGTATTTGTTTTTAGGTTTCATACAATAAAGATTTTGTAATACGTTT
Organism: Hydra vulgaris; assembly: GCF_038396675.1. Lineage (NCBI taxonomy): Eukaryota > Metazoa > Cnidaria > Hydrozoa > Anthoathecata > Hydridae > Hydra > Hydra vulgaris. The sequence continues at coordinate 24,890,683 of NC_088931.1, forward strand.
GGCAACAAATTTTCTCTACATTTAAACATGAAACATAAAATGTTAAAGACATTTTGTTGATATACATTTAAAATATTCATTTCTTTAAAAAGTTGTTTCGTATGAAAAAACCGATTTTTAAAATTTATTGCGCGAGCTGCGTGTTCTGATGAAGGTAAAGAGATTTTAGTTTTGTTCTATGAGTGCTTCCCCATATAATATTCGCGTAGTTTATATGACAATGTATAAATGAATAATATAATTGTGTTAACTGGTGTTTACATAATACATTTCTTGCTTTATAGAGAATTCCAATGCATTTAGCGATTTTATTGGAGGTATTATCAATATGATTTCTCCAAGATAGATTCTCATCAATATATACTCCAAGAAACTTAGTAACTTTTTCTCTTTTTATTATTATATTATCAATTAAAAGGTCTGGCATGATATGAGGCAGTTTCTGTTTTTTTGAAGGTGGATAAAAAAGTGTCCATTTAGTTTTTTCTATATTAAGAGACAATCTATTTTGTTTAAACCAAACAGATACTTTATTTAATTCATTTGTCATATTAGTAAAAAGCATATTAATATCTTTATGAGACAAAAACAAGTTAGTGTCATCTGCAAAATTTATTGTTGTTAAGTTTGATGATTTATGAAGATCATTTATGTATATTAAAAAAATAAGTGGACCAAGTATGGATCCTTGTGGAACACCACATGTTATATTCATTAATAGATAAGATATAGAATCTTTATTGTAAACAAACTGTTTACGGTTAGTAAGATAACTTTCAAACCATAATAGGGTTTTATCTTTAATACCATATGATATTAGTTTTTTTAACAGAATTTGATGATTGACAGTATCAAATGCCTTAGACAAATCAATAAACACTCCTAGTGTAAAACAAGAGTCTTTAAAAGAGTCAGTTATATTGCGCGTTAGTTGAAGAATAACATGCTCGGTTGAATTATTTTTTTTGAAACCAAATTGGTTTTCGTATAGAATTTTATTTTCAACAAGATATGAGTAGATTCGGTTGTACATTATTCTTTCTAAAATTTTTGAAAAAACTGGAAGAACTGAAATAGGGCGATAATTTGTTATATTTGTACGATCCCCTGTCTTAAAGATTGGAGTTACTTTTGCTATTTTTAGTTTATCTGGAAAAGACCCTTGTGCAATGGATGCTCTGAAGATTTTATAAAGAATATCTTTTATAACATCGTAGGAATCAATCACAATATTTGTGTTAATATCATCATACCCAGTAGCTTTATTACGTTTTAATGACTTAAAAGCAACCTCAAATTCATTAAAAGTTAACTCAGTATAATTTAGATTAGAGCTTATTGATGTTTCGAACTCATCAACAGATTTATCTTTAACGAACGAAATACTATCGCTTAATTTTGTACCGATAGAGGTGAAAAGCTTATTAAATTCAAATGCAATATCATTTGAGTCATTTATTAATTTGTTATCAATTTGTATAAAATTTGGAAGTAAATTTTTATTTGGTTTAAGTTTTCCAGACACCTCCTTTATGATTTGCCAGACGCGTTTTGAGTTGTGCTTATATTTATTAAGCAAGTTTGAATAGTAGTTTTTTTTTGCACTTTTGCGAAGCTTTTCAAATAAGTTTGTATAAGTTTTATAATTTTGTTTATGTTTTTCAGATTTTGATTTTAGGTATTTTATGTAAAGCTTCTGCTTAATTTTTGACGATTTTCTGAGACCTTTAGTAATCCAAGGAGATGATATTTCTTTATCGCTTAAAACTATTTCAATTAAAGGAAAATTGGAATCATACACTTGGTGAAAAGTTTTGAAAAAATTGTCGTAGATTATGTTGATATTATCATTAAAGTTAATATAACCCCAATCTACAAGTGATAGTTGTTCTCTGAAAGAATTTAAATCATTATTATTGATAAGCCGTTTTTTTATAAAAACTTTTCCCTGCTTTTCTTTTTTTAAATTAACACATATAGAAAATCATCAGGGCTAGAACCAGCCACGGTATTTAAGATTTACAAAAAGATCACAATCACATTTTTTAACATCACAGTTAACTTTTAAACTTTTCATGAGCAATATTTTCGTTTTTAATACTCCACTGACAAGATTGTGATTGTAAACTACTATCGAAGTTTCTTATAAGCTTTTTTAACAACGAAGTTAGAGGAGTATTATTTCTACGGTTTATAACTGTACCAAAATTTGATGCAGTAAGTTTTTTATTTTGTTCTTCAATCCATTTTTGTTTTTGAATTGATCTTTAGTTTCTGATTTAATTTGAATTATTTTCCGAACATTGATTAAAATTATGGCAAGCTTTAATTTTCCCTAGTCAAATTAGTTTCAAAGAAATGGTCCAGACAGTGTAGAAATTTTTCCAATATAACTAGGCTTAAATTTTTCAATATTTTTTTATTTACTCATAAATACTTCACAAATTGATTTTGATCTAATGCCCCCCCCCTTCCCAATTTCAAATACGCTATTTGCAGACCCCCTCTTCCTCTCCGAGCGTACGTACTTTATGGACGACCCTTTAGCAGCTCTTCTTTCAAGATATCGTCTGATGCTATATAAGTAAATATATGTTGATGTGTTATCGGAAACAGAGATGTTGTGACCATTAAGTTACATCTTTAGAGACTAGTTTGTTTTCATCACTTTTAAATTTCTCGTTTGTAGTTATACAAAATGTTGCATTTAGTGGCATCATGCTAGGGCTTTTAAAAAAGCTAGAAGCAGCAGGAATATTTATAGAGTTAATTATATATTATTTTACTTATGTATACTTGTAAAATATACTTCAAACAAGCTTCTCTAAAGAAATTCAATAACAACTATGTTTAAATATTTGCAGAATAACTGCATTGTATAAAATGTAATTTTAATATTACATTATACACAATGCAGTTATTCTCCTGCGGAGATAATAAGATTTGTAAAAGAATTTGGCGTTAATATAATTAATTATAAAAGAGAAAAATATTATCACCTAGCCGCTCATCTCGCCTAACCCGGATAGATAAACTACGAAGATCTCCACTCTCCTTTAAGATGGTAGGGATGCAAGTAAACTACTTTCTGAAATTCGTCATTGCAGCAATTTTTGTTTCATTAAAACTGTTAAATACATTAAGAGAAATAGTTTGCATAAAAAATATTCTTATTTTTTAATCAGATAATCCATATGGCGGAAAATTGTCAATTTTGACCATAACAAATGAAGTTTTTGAAACATGATATCTTGATAAAAAAAAAGCAAAATTAAAAATTCTTTTTGCACATATGTATATTTTGTCATATTATACTCCGGATGGGCCTTAGGATGGTCCTTTGGATGGTCCTTAGGATGGCCCTTAGGATGGTCCTCAGGATTTGCACAAATCATTTTACCCTAAGAGCATAAAATTTTTTGTAAAAAACTTTTTTTTCAACAAATTTAATTTTTCAACAGACTGAATTTTTAAAAAGATATTAAGTGTTTTATGTAAAACCAAAGGGTCATCCAGAGTATTAGATCATATTAAACACAAATTCAAAATTTCAAGTCAAATGCTCAATTCTTTTTCGAGTTAACATGTTTTGAGCTACAGCAAGTATGCAAAAATTAAAGAGTAAAAAGCATTTTAAACAAAATGTTTAAAAAATAAATTCTAAATAAAACTCCTCGGTGAGAACCAGTTCGAAATGAATCCATTAATTCTCTTCACTCGTTTAAAAAAAATTTTTTTTTTTTGTTAAAACCTGGCTTGCATCTGTTTCTACGCCTATTTTCTGCATTCGTGAACTTTTTATCCGTTTGCTTAGTGCGTGAATTATCTAACTTTGTTTCCGCAGCCTTTGAAGTTTGCCCTTATAAACCAAAGTGTTCTAAAACCTTCAGTATTCCTTTCCAACCATTATTAAAATGAACAATAGCTGAATGTACACACATTTCTATACTTTCTCTGCCAAAAAATACAGTTTTTAGTAAATTCTTGTAAATAATATAAAGTATGAAACGTTTAACATTACACACTTGCGAAAAGTGTGGAGTTTTCCTCCATACCGGTGTGCAGCTATCACTCCATTACACCAGTGTGGAGCGATAGTGTGGAGTTATTTTGCACACTTTTGTGCAAATTAACTACTCAAGGTCATGATTTTAGACAGCTGTAGACATAGCTGTCTTAATATCATGATCTTAAGTAATAACATAGATCTTGAGTAAATCTTCAAAGTAAAATAGCGCACATATTATGAGAAGAAACTAAAGAGAAAACTTCAGTTTATGATAACTAAGGGCGTTGCTATGGGCTTTGATGCTACCTAAGAGTCTTTCAGGGTTTAAACGTGGATCAAGGAATAATTTTTAGATCGATTATAATGTTAGCTGGATGAAAATAAACATACCAAAAGGATATACATGGTAAAAAAAATATACCGCAGATGTATATATAAATAAGTAATATTTTCTATGTTTCTAATGTCATTTGTTCTAATGTTTGTTTTCTAATGTCAGTTGTTCTAATGTCATATGTTCTAATGTTTCTAATGTCAGTTGTATGAAATTAGACATATCAGAGGGTAGATTCCATAATAAAAAAATTCACGTTTTCATTTGATAATTAGATGCATCCCTATCACCTTAAAACTTGAATACAACATTACATGTTCATACATACACTTGAATACAAGTTCACACATAAACTGATTACTTGATTACAACATTACAAGTTCATACATAAACTTATTTACATCGCCTATCATGGTCTACTTAAATTACACGGCCTGATTTGTTGCATTTTCCGTAAAAAATTAAGAGGCCAGTTTTTTTATGGTTTATATATAAAAGCTTGAGTTCTGGTTATGGTCAAGAGTCGTGTTTGTACTATAAATATTGTATTCCCGTTCTATTAGACTGGTTAAATAATAGATAGATTATCTATGAGTAATTATTTTGAGTGTTGCTCGATTTTTCGCAAACTGATTGTCTGCTTTAGTTTAGGTTTTTAGGTAGCTATATCAACACATACCAACATACTTCAAAAAATAATCTTGCATGATGTTATAACTAACAACAACTCTCCATTGGAAATAATTTTAAAGGTTTGTAATTTTGTATTTATTATAATTGCATACCAACTGTTTTGGAAGAAATATTAGATATACCAACTGTTTTGGAAAAAATATAAGGCATACCAACTGTGTTTTGAAGAAATATCAGGCATACCAACTATTTTGGAAGAAATATCAAGCATACCAACTGTTTTGGAAGAAATATCAAATATACCAACTGTTTTGGAATAAATATCAGACATACCAGCTGTTTTGGAAGCAACATCAGACATACCAACTGTTTTGGAAGCAACACCAAACATACCAGCTGTTTTGGAGTCAATAGCTGTTAATAAAATTCCTATTTTTTCATTATCTAATAAATGCTTTCATATTTCTTTACCTAAATGGTTTCACAGTGGTGAAAATTACAAATTAAAAAACTATAATGTAATAGAAATCATTGAATTTTTATAAAAAAATTGTTTTTGTTTTTTTATTTTAGGACTTTAAAAATTTATTCTTATGTTTTGAAATCCTCACCTAAAGTTTACATGTCAGGTTTATGTTTGAAAAAACAAATTGATGAGTGTATTACCTCGATGCACTAAACTGAATTTAAAATAAGAGCTGGTGTTACCAATAACCATTTTACCAATGTTAATTCATTTCCATAGTTTTATAAAGCACACAATGGAGATAGAAAACTATTTACTTATCATCCAGTTTAGAAAAGGAGTGTTTAAATCATACTTATTATTTGATATTCTCCGTTTTATAAAAAATATAAGAAACAACTGGTTAGACGAAAAAAATGTTGAAGTTACTGCTGGTTACATTGCAGGGAATACATTTCTTCAAGTTAATACATTTCTTCAAGTTAATTAAAAGATCAATTATTAAACAGGCAAGAAAAAGCAAGAAATATTAACTATCAAGTCACATATCTTAGAAATAACAATTAAAATGTCAACATTGACAATATTTGAGGAAACAACTGCAGCAGTAATCTAGAGTTATTTTCCTGAAAGAAATGATGCAGCACAATTTTTATCATTGTTTCAAGTTATCAATCATACTTAATTCAAAGCAGAAACTCAATTCATCCAAGCAAACTCAGCAATGCTGCTTTGGAAGGTGATAACAAACCCACACTTTTTAGAGAAATTGCAAACTGTATTGAAATTTGATCAAAACAAAATTCGATAAATACTTTACATGAACCTAACAAACTTCTCGTGCTCTAATTACAACACTACAAGCAGTTGTATCTTTTAAGAATGATTTACTTGAAGAAGGCTTTACAATTGTTTTTACTTCTAATTTACAAAGTGATTCTTTGGAGCTAGGTTTTAGTTAAGTATAGTTAAATGACCAGTGGCAGACTTTTTGTGAGTCTTTTAGAAATATGCATTAGTAAAATGATTTCGGCAGATTTTCCTGGAAAATATTTATCAAAAATTTGATAATCCTTAAAAAGATATTATGCAAGATATTGTTTCGTTGTCTAAATAAATACGAGTGTCAGCTTTTGAAGATAGCCTAGATATATATACTAAACCAAGTAATATCGAAAAAAAATGACATAAAGACTTTGATGTTAAACTTATGATCAATACACGTTGTTTCATACAGAGAAGAATATATATCCAATTGTATATCCAATTCATTCTCTCTCAAATTTTATTTGTCATCTTTTTAGTATCTAATGTTATTTCTTCTCCTATTCTAATCAAACATTGCAGTCATTCTTTTAAATTAAAAATTTGCAGAACAAATTTTAATTATTTGTTCAGCAGTGTCAATTTTGTTAGTGAAAAATACCAAAAGTCAAAATCAAATATCTCGCGATATCATTAATATTTTTTATGATAATTTGCAAAAAGAAATTAAATATTCATTTAGGATTTTAGAAAAGAACATGTGAAAGAATTCCGAAAAAGACAAAAAAATATTTCAAAAAAATATTCCAAAAAAATATACCAAAAAAGACAAAAAAGTATTTTAAATATATATATATATATATATATAAAGATTTTTCTTTTAATTTTAATTATAATAAATACAAAATTACAAACTTTTGATTATTTTTTTGCAATATTCCAAGTTTGACAATCTTAGCAACATGTAAATTTATTTTCAGTAGGATGATGATATATAGTCATTTGAAAACCTATTTCAGTATTTTATGTTAAAGTGGTTATCAGGTAAAAAAAATATTTTTTGATTGCCAAGCTAATCATATACCGAAATTAGTTTAAAAGAAAAATACTTCTTAATATAATAAAAGTGCTCAAAAAAAATTAATTTGCTTTTTTTTGCTGAATCAGCATAAAATGCAAAAAAATCAATGAAAAGGAAAACAACATTTTCTCAGCCTTTTTATGACATTATAAGCTAAAACTAACAACACTGATAGTTAATAATGTAATAAACAAAAGCTTACTAGAAAAACTGAAGATAAAAATTATTTCTAAAATGGCAGCACTTTCATTTTTAACGGGTATTATCGATACAAAATCCTAAGGTAAAATATCAATATATTCAAAAGGAAACAAGTTTAAGATTAGTTCTAGTAAGATATTGTAGTTCTATCTATAAAGAAACAACCCTAAAAATTTGAACTTAATTGCATATCTGGTTAAAAATATATGAATTTTTTGCTGTTCGCAGTCAGATAAAAAAATACAATTGAGAACTCAAACTTTAAAAACAATATATTTATTAGAAATTGGCTAACAAATAACATCAAAATACACTACTTTGCTTTAGAACTCTGGTTCAAAAGTTTAGTTGTTATACAGACCAAAGAAAATTAATAATTATTTAAGTCCAGTTTTTAGGTTAATGTATCTATAAAAACAATTGGTTGCTATGCGCATCACTAAGTAAATTCTTTTTTACTCTTATCAAATAAGACAATTTTTTTAAATTGTAAACCCCTATCATGATATAGATATATTAACCTAAAAACTAGATTTATAAGCTGGCTAATAAAGTAAAACACAATCGCTTAAAGTAAAGTAAATCACAAAAATCGCTTTTTTATATACCTGATAACCACCTTAACACATAAAATACCGAAATTTTTGGTTACTGAAGCATGCTAACCGTTAAAAAAAAATCCAGTACAAAGTTATAAGTACTCATTGAAAATCTAACTACTAATAGACCATTTTTACATAAGAATAAAACACTGATCAGTGCTAACACGAGTCTAAACCATAACAATAAGTTTTTATGCAGGAGCTGGTGTCATGAAATAAATTAACCCTCATTATAAATTAACTCCCGCAGCATAAAAAATTATCCGAGGAGTCAATCTATTTCGAAATAGATTAACTCCCCTTGAAATATATATATATATATATATATATATATATATATATATATATATATATATATATATATATATATATATATATATATATATATATATATATATATATATATATATATATATATGTATGTATATATATATATATATATATATATATATTTATACAGTGCCGTAACTAGGCAGGTGCAACAGGTGCACTTGCACAGGGCCCGTAGATTAGGCGGCTGTGAATTGGAACTTTAAACTGACGAGAATATTTTTCAATAATATCTATTGAATATCACATTGTTAAAGATATTAATTATGACGACGTTATAAATGAATTTGCGCAAATGAAAGCGAGAAAAGTGCAATTTTAATAAAGAAATTTTTAAAATTAATAAATTAAAATATATTTTTTATTTACAATTTTTCCAAAAAAAAGTTAGGCTTAGGGGGCCGAATAATGAAATTTTGCACAGGGCACTAGAAAAGCTAGTTACGGCGCTGTATATATATATATATATATATATATATATATATATATATATATATATATATATATATATATATATATATATACATATTTATATATATATATATATAAATATAAATATATATATATAAATATATATATATATACATATTTATATATATATATATATATATATATATATATATATATATATATATATATAAATATAAATATATATATATATATATATTTAAACAACTATAAAAAGTATTTTACACAATAGAGTGCTCAATGTTCTTAAAAGAACAGAGCAATTATATATTAGTAGAAAATCACTTAACTAAATTTTTTTCCATTTGACACCGTGTTTCATCAACAAAGATTCATCAGATTTCTGATGAAACTTTGTTGATGAAACACAGTGTTAAATGGAAAAAAATTTAGTTAAGTGATTTTGTACTAGTATATATATATATATATATATATATATATATATATATATATATATATATATATATATATATATATATATATATATATATATATATATATATATATATATATATATATATATATATATATATATATATATACACACATATATATAAATATCACTTCTACAACATAAAATTACAACGAGAAAGTCTGAGTTATTATCTGAGTTAAAGTTAACGTGAAAGTATTATCTGAATAATCTTCACTTCTAACAGCAAGAAATGTATTATTAAAGTATAAAGAAAAAATATACACTATGTGAGACCAGAGTATAATGAACGAAGCAGTGAAACATACGCGATAAAGGTGATGTCCACCAATTGATGTTCTCTATTTAGAAAGAATTGAAAAGGCAACAATCAGATAGATTAGGAATAGTGAGTGTACCTGATGGGTGCATCAGGGAAGATTAAGGTGGTTTAAAGTTGCAATTGATCATGTAGTAGCGTCCAGAGCTTAGAGTTTCAGGAGAAAAAGTTAAAAGTAGAAGCTTGGAAACTTGGAGATGGTGTTACAGGCGACTTGAAAAATCTACAGTTACGCAAGAAAATACCTATGATCTTATACTATAGAGAAACAGACTTATCAGCGATATGATATTTCTAAGTGAAACTGCAATATAATATTATATGTATATATACATATATATATATATATATATATATATATATATATATATATATATATATATATATTACTTACGGGACATTTTGATTTTTGTCGAGTCACATTTTTATATTTTTTGTTTTTACAGATGTTTATATGATCAGATGTATATTGATCAGATGTTTATATATAAATCATGTTAAAATCAATTATTTGTTTTCCTGTATATTGAAATTCTGTTCAATTATTATAAATTTAGGATTTATAGTTGATTATATGTTGCGTTACTTATGGGACGCAAATAAGGATTGCATTAAACCTGATGTTTTTAGTTGATTATTTCAAGCCAAATATTTAACCTACATAAACTGATAAGTAAGTTAAATTAAGTAGCCATTCTCCCCGACAACTATAAGTTTTAAGTAATCTATTACTCAAAGATCTAACCGATCGAGAGCCAGGCACTTTCAACTAGATCGACTTTTACGGTAAAATATCATTTTTAACCTTATTGGACATGGCAAGCTGAGACTCACCGAATATTGTAGGAAGATCGAATGACAGTCTCATCTGGTTTTAACAACTGGTGTGCAGCCTCATCTAGTTCTTGTAACAGGTGTACAGTAGATTGTTCCGATGAGCTTAGATTCACTGTTTTTAAGTTAACTGTAGGTAAGACTTAAGTTAGTAATAGGTGAGCAGTAGATTCGGCAGTTGCTAGTAACAGATTTTAAAACATTTACTGAGAATGAGTTTGCGATAAGCAATTATTTTGGTAACAGCAGGGTGGCATAACGAATTGTGTAAAGACAAAAGAGTAAATAAGCTAATTGCTGAAGAGTACATACAGTTTAAAGTATCAGGAGCAATATTGTTTTTGCTGCTATTCCTAACAGTAACAACTCCTTAAGCAAAAAAATGTTTGGTTCTTTTATGGAAACAAAAGGCGAAAACTATTTAACTTGAGGAGTTGTATTAAAAAGCTACTTTTACAAGTGCCCTAAAATTAGGTTTTTGGTAAACCGAGGATTGAAAGTTATTAGAACACTTTAGAGGAGATACGTAAGTTCTAGCTATGTACAAAATAACCTCTTGTGTCATATGATGAGCTTTGTCCATTTGTTTTTTGCTACACAATGATTAACAAGTTAATAAAATTGTTGCGGACTCAAAGGAAATAAATAACAATAACTGAAGTAATGCTTTTATCATTTTATTGACCAAAATAATAAGAAATATTAAGATAACAACAATAGTAATACTTAATTATGTATCTTAAATCAAATTAGTTACTTACAGGGACAATTTTATACTTGTCGAAATGAAGTTTAGCTACTATTTATAAAAAAGTAAAAAATTAACAATATTAAAATTTTTTAAACATCGTAACTAATATACGAAGTATTAAACTATTAGAGTGCTCGATGTTTTAAAAGAACAGAGTTGTAAAAATTAGTAAAAACATTTAAAAATCTAATTAAGGCTGTCGCAAAAAATTAGATAACTGTTTATATACAAATAATTTTATATAATTATGTGTATATAATTTGTATATGATTATGTATATATCATATATAAAGTATGTATTAAAAGTGTTGATTTTAAATTTTGATTAGGAGCGGTGGTTTAAGCAGTGTCGGGATATAAAAGTAAACCTTAAAAGTAAACGTAAATTCTTTAAAACCTGTTTATAATTTATGTAGAAATTTTTTTATGGGTGGAAAACCTTGAAGGGTGAAAGTACAATCGTTAAGGTCTTTAAAATAAATCTCTTACGTTAAGAACTTAACGTAAGCAGACTAAACGCACTTTAAAATTGAATCATTCGTATAGCTTAGGTTACTTAAGTATTTAATCAAAAACGAAATTAAAACAAATCTTAGACAAGACAATATCTTCAATGTAATCTAATACAATCGTTGAACTTTACCCATTGTACTCTTAACATGCAAAGATCTGACATTCTGCCAATTCTTTTTTAAAAGAGAAACCAAAAAGTTAACTGCCAAAAAGATATTTTGGGCTAACTCGTGCTCAGTCATTTCAACATGTCCGACAGCAACTGCCAAACATAGAACCTGAAAAATATTTATATATTTGCCCACAAAATTCATGACATAACATTTATAAAAAATCACAAAATTCGGCATCAGCCTCCCAGTTGCTTGGCCTTACCAAAGTCATAACTTAATCCTTAGAGTGGAAGGACTAAAACTCTGTGCCAAGTTTCTGGTTAACCTACCTTTTTCATCTGGAATTTAATAGTAGCTTTAATTTCATTAATTTTGTCCATCATTTTATCTGAGTGAGTTATCATGACCGGAAATTTTCCTGCCTTGTTAAGACCAGGACCAAGAAGACGGGGGATCTGTTTGATCAAGGAATCCGATGCAATAAATGCATCATATTTGGATGCTAAAAACAAAAAATATTGTAATGTAATAACCCAAATAATTATTAGTACCTTGAAATAAATTAAAAATTATTCTGACAAATAAAAAATGTTTCCAAGTTTGTTGAATTTAAGTAGGTAGATAAACTATGCGACACTATGTCGTAACAAAAAATAATTCTTACTTACAAATATTTTAAGACGACTGAATGATTAATTTATAAATAAAAACTTTATAGCGTAATTAAAACATTGCTATGGGCATTAAATGCGAAATAAATTGAAACGTATATACTGTTGACTATAAAGTAGCAAAAATATAACTTTATGAATTTATTTTAAAATTCACTACAAAAAACTAGATACAAAAAAATTTGCAAAATAGTAACTTGCAAAATTAAGAACCTTTAGGTGCTTTAGGTAGTTACACATTAAATAAAGGTAAATCGATAGCCATAAATGTTTAATAAGTTAGTCTCAGAGATCTTGGTGGTTACTCGTCATCCATGCAGTCAAGAGTAGCAAATATATTATTCATCATAGACTATTACTTAAAACTAATAAATAATAAAATAATGTAAAGATAACCTTTAGAACACATCTTAAAAATAATATCAAATATCAGAAACTTCATTGTTATCATGTGTATCAGAAACACGGACCTGAAGTTATTTACTCATCATATTATCTGCTAAAGTAATATTACAAAATTTTACTTACCAAGTTTTTTAACTTCTTTTTTATCTTTGTTAAGTTTTTTTAAATCATCAACAGACTTGCAATCTATGCCGTTAGCTTTGGCTTGGTCACAGTGAGATTCATCACCAAGTACGCAAACTTTTAATTTTGGCCTTGGTATAGTCTTGAGTCTAATTGTACCACTGAAACGTTTATCTTTTTGGGGATCGTAATTTTTTAAAGCAATTTGAAGTTCAACTGTTTCCAAAAATTTACGCTTTTTTTCTTTGGAACCATCTAGAACCGCCTTTACTATTTCATATAATTGGTCTGCAGTTATCTTTGAACTAAATTAAATAACAAATTGTAAATGCATAACTTCCATATGACCACACTTTACGTAGTATAATTACAATGAATAGACAAGTATACAAGAGATAAATGAAGATATAACTCACGACATTGTATCGTCGACTGCAAGGCCTAAAGAAACAAGAAATACGCTAGTGAACTACATATAATATCGGCATTGTTAATTTGCGGAACATAAAAAAGCATAAAATAAGTTAATCCTAAATATTTTTATTTAAATACATTTTGCTGTTAAAAAATTGTTAACTTAATTTTTTCAGATAATTTTATATATATATATATATATATATATATATATATATATATATATATATATATATATATATATATATATATATATATATATATATATATATATATATATATATATATATATATATATAATATATATATATATTTATATATAAATTAAATATATATATATAAATTAAATTAAATATATATATATATATATATATATATAAATTAAATTAAATATATATATATATATATAAATTAAATTAAATATATATATATATATATATATATATATATATATATATATATATATATATGTATATATATATATATATATATATATATATATATATATATATATATATATATATATATATATATATATATATATATATATATATATGTATATATATATATATATATATATATATATATATATATATATATATATATATATATATATATATATATATATATATATATATATATATATATATATATATATATATACATGAAGGTATAACTCACGACATTGTATCGTTGTGCCGTGGCTAGTGTGTTGTAGCCCCCTCCCTCATTTTTTTAAAAAAAATTGCTATTAGGGCCATTTTTTTTTTTTTTTTAAACTCTCTAAATTTCCAAAAAGACCCCTAAACTTGCATACGGACCCCCTCTTTTTGCTGCCCTCTTTTGGGGGTTGCAGACCCCCTTTTCCTCTTCGAGCGTACGTACTTTATGGACAATCCCTAAGTGAAAAAAGTAAACATTGCTAGGGCGAGAAAATATTATCGTAAAAATATATTGTTGAAGATCTATTTGAATATATGGAAAATAGTGATGATTTGTCCGACGTTAATTCCAGTAATAATTCTTCTGATAAAGGATCAATAAAATCTGTGACTGAAGAAGAAATTACAAGTTCATCAGCAGATGATAATAAAGAAACTGATGTTGATGACATTGATGTTATGCCATTAGGAGAAAATATTTTAGACAACAAACCAAATTGGTTTAATGCTGATAATTATAAAGCGAATTTTTTTAATTTTAAAGGACACCCAAGACCTCTCCCAATTTTTTTAGTTAATAATAGTCCTCTTACTTTATCTGAAGCTTTTGTAAAATAAGATCAATAAGCTCGTTGACAACGAGTTTGTTGATCTAATTGTAGAGCAAAGTAACATTTTTGAAGCAGAATTTTGTTAAAATAATGTGATACAAAAACAAATAGAATGTGTACCAAATGAAAAGATAAGAGAGATCTACACATGCTGAGTACCTGTGTTCAAAATAATATAGTCATTCTTAATAGAGCTGGTAAAAAAAAGAAAATTCCTTTGGTGTTACATGAATATAACAAAAACATGGGTGGCGCTGGCCAATCTGACCAATCTTGACAACCTACGAATCTGAACGAAAAAGAGAAAAAAAAATGGTATAAAAAAATTTTCATGCACCTAATTAGTATTTGTGCATTTAATGCAAATGTTATAAAAAAAACAAGTTACCATCGAATATGACACCCTTACCCAGTAAAAAAGCGCACATGGGATATGCGTGGATTTTTTCCACATGTAACCCATGTGGGGATTATTATTTTGTCCCATGTGGGTTTTATACGGTAAATCCCACATGGATTCCATATGGCAAATCCCATATGGGATACGCGTGGGTTTTTACCATATGTAACCCATATGGGGATTATTATTTTGTCCCATGTGGGTTTCATATGGTAAATCCCACATGGGTTTTATGTGGTAAATCCTACATGGGATATAGGCGGAAAATACGACATGTTATAGATCTTAAATGCCACATATTTTAATCCAAATGGTATAAAAGTAGTCAATACTAGACAAATGAAAGTCCGAATGCTTCTATGATAATTTTTAAAATTCTTTTAATTTAAAAATTACTTAAATAATAATTTAAAATTAATCATCGAAGCTTTCAGAGAGGCTTAACTTAATCTGGTATTTGCTACTTTATACCATTTGGTATTCAAAACGTGTAGCATTTTTGATCTTTTACATGTGATGTTTTCCACCTATAACCTATGTGGGATTTACCTTAAACTATTATGACGAAATTTTATAAAATTAAAAAACGTGTTGCAAAATGAATTTATTTAAAAATAAATGCTATTAATCAATACATCCAAAACGAATATTAAAAATATTATTTTTTTCTTTTGCGATTTACACGCCGTTTTTTGTCAATTGAATTAATTAAATCGCTTCGGCTTGTATAATACCAAGGTTTTTAGTATCTTCTAACTATCTTCAAACATTTTCTAAAAAAAAATATAAATACAAATATATATATATAAATATATATATATATATATTTGTATAGATATCGATATATAGAATATATTCGAGGTTAAGTATTTTGATGTAATAATACGAAGTCTCTTGTACGTGTTACAGTGCTCAATATTACTGAATAATAGAGCTATATATAATTATATTTAGATGAATAAAAACAACTGATTAGCGGGACTTAAAGTTTCATGATGATTGCCTTCGGGCATGAAACTTTAAGCCCCGCTAATCAGTTGTTTTTGTTCATCTAAATATAATTATATATATATATATATATATATATATTTATATATATATATATATATATATATATATATATATATATATATATATATATATATATATATAGAGAGAGAGAGAGAGGGAGAGAGAGAGAGAGAGAGAGAGAGAGAGAGAGAGACAGAGACAGAGAGAGAGAAAGAGAGAGAAAGAGAGCAATTTTAATAAGGAACCTTATTAGTCGAGCAATTTTAATTATTAGCCAGTTTGAAGTCATTAATGACTACAATATTTCACAAATAATTATTTCCTAATTTATTACTTACAATGACTAACGTTTATGCGTAATTGAACACATATTATGCGTAATGAGCTTGAACCCATGAGGAGAATCCTGAAAAAAAGTGATCAATAAGGATAAGTAGTTAAACAAAAAAACAAAAACAAAAATGTAAAAACCTACTTTTTCAATGATGTAGACTTCTATAATAACAGGCCTTGACATCGCGCAAAATGCCGTAAAAACTGAAGGCCGATTAAGGTGGCTCACATAGAAAAATTTTTTTTTTGAATAAAAGCAATTCCAGCGGTTCATATATATTTTAGTTTCCTTTTGATAATATAGAAAACTAAAAATTTGATAAAAAAACTTTAAGTAAATTATATTTAAGACAAATTTTATCAAAATCAGTGTTAAAAGGGGGAAAATCTGAAAAAATTCAAAACACTGTTTTTTGATCAATTTTATTCAAAATTCAATAATTTTTTGTTTATAGCTTCTTTATATTATTATCATTCATTTCTACTAAAACAAAAGAAAAATATTTAGAAAATCTCAATTGGACACAATATAAAAAAAAACAACCAAATTATACATTAAAAAAACAGGTGTTCGGGGTTTTAAATGTTATAAAATTATTCTTAGTTAATTATTTTAGTACATCTGAAATCTTAATGATCAAGGAACATGTACTAAAAATTTCAGCCAAAAAGCTTTTCTTAATCACGAGATATCCGGTTTTAAAGTTGCAAAAAAATGGAAAAACGAAAAGCTTGGAAAAACGAAAAACAAAAACAGAAACAAAAAAAAAATATTTTAAACAATTACATCAACTTAAAAACCACCAGAAACATAGACTTCAGCAACATCTTTGTTGTTTGCATTATATGAAAGACCTTTTTTCTTGGTTCTTAATTGTTTACGTCTTTTTTTAGTCTTCTCATTACACTTATTTACAGACCATCGAATACTTAACTTATTAAGTAATATATTAGCTTTTTGCATAAATCTGCATCCATTAATTGCAAACTCTGCCATTACATTGTTTACACCATTTGCTCCATCATTAAAATAAACTATGGCAGAATTAATACCAATCTCTAATACATCTTTTGTTACAAAAGTGTTTTTCGGACAACGTGACCATATAATATTGTTGAAACCTTCGTTGGCATTTTGGGTTTGTCCATGAAGACATTTTGATAACAACTCGTCACTTCTGAGTTCTAAAAATGTTGGCAACAAAATTTAAAAACTCCATGATGGTAAATTTATATTCTTTTTATAATTGCTGGTGCAATTATTTAAATCTTTTTTATATTTGCACCAACTGGCCGATCCAGGTGGACAAAACTCATGTCGAACTTTGTCCTCTTTATCTGTTTCACAGCAATGCCAAACAATTGCTAAGACAGCTTTTTTCATAGCGTATAAATTATTTAAATTCTGTCGGATGGCAAGTCCATAAAAGTTTTGCATTGAGTTAATTGTTTTATCTGTTAGCTTACCGCGACCAGACAAAGAGTTTTTTGTTCCTTTGAACTTTTTACGAAGATTTCAAAGTCTGTTTCCACATTTCTTTTGCACATGCCCGACACATTCTAATTTAATTGGATTAATACCATAATCTTTATAAACATTACAAGCAAATACTTCTTTGTATGAAGATGTATCTCCATCACCAAGGTACTCATTGTAAATAAGGTTGTTTTTCAAAACTGACCGCTGAAAAATCTCCACTGCACCAGTTGACTCCATTGCACCCGATGAACTTTGATGGTTAATTGAACATTTATGCTTGGAAAGCCAGTTTTGGTGTTCTTCAGAGCCTTTTTTTCTACTCCAAATTTGACACTGCCTGCAATACTTTGTCATTACATAAATATCAATACACTTGCCATGGTTTATAGCTGCAACATAACCATTAAGGGATGAAAATCCCCTCTTCTGCCAAGAACCATCTACTGAAACACGACATGTTGTGATGCCTAAATGAGCATCACAACATGTCGCCAACTGCTTTTACTATGCTATTACTTGCTACATTATTGTAAGCTTTATACAAATGACTGATTATGTTTCGATAACTGGGTTCAGATAATGACTCCATATTGAGGCATCTAGCAAAACTTTTTATTGCTGCAAGACCTTTCCCATTTTCTCGAAAAGCAATTACATTTCGAACATTAATTTCAAATAGATTGCGTCCCTGTGTGGAAATGTTGTTTTCATTATAGACATCAACAGTTATTGATGCATCTTGAGGACAGGAACAAGTTGGAGATGTATAAAATTCATTGCTCCAATTACAAAAAAAGCATTTTATTAAAAGTTTGTTTGCAAAACCCATTCTTAGATCAAATTTATTGGATAAACTCAGCTTTTGTGCATTACACACAGTGCATGTTAAACTACTTATAAGATCTTTAAGAATTTTATAATTTACGAACAAAAAAAAATTATCATCATCTTCTTTAGAAGTCTCATTCCAAGTTTTTGATAATTTTTGATAACGAAGTGAAGAAGATTTTAAAGTTTCTGTCACCTTGCTTGAATTGATAAACCGATTTCCTTTAAACTTACATTTTTTCTTTCTTCTTAAATTCTGTTTACTGGACATTATCAATAATCTGATAAAAAATACAAGTTAAATGCTTTGACATATCAATAGCTACCAAAACTTGAATCAAGCTGTGCAACTCTACAATAAATGACAACTCACTATAATACATGACAAATTAAAAGCCGCATTATTTAGTTGCATATATTGTACAATATACAGACTTTATTTAGATATTAATTTCATATTTTAAAATAAAAATACATAATTTTTTAACAAAAATATTTTTGAATATTATTTAAAAATTTTCCGCTAAAAAGAAATTTTAATCTTAAAAAATTAAACCTACCTATGAAAAATGTTAAATTAAACTAATAGTAGTAAGTATTTTATGCAAAATGTATATATTTTCTAGAAGAATGATAAATTTTGCATTGAATGATATATTAAAAAAAAAATCAAATTTTTTTAAAAAAATGAGTTTTTTTTCTATATGAGCCACCTTAAACTTTCACTTTTACTTATATTGATATATTTTTATATTAGGTAGGGTGTAATGGCAGTTTATGTTTTCTAATAAGAATCTCTAGTAAAAATGGAAATATAAAAAGAAAACCAAAAAATTGTTAAAAGATAATCATGCTTTTCGTATTTCAAATTTCATTAAGAATATTTATGTAATATTAAATAGTATCAATAACAAGCAGAACCATAACAAAGTATATATCTATATATTAGAAAGATAACTGTATTTTTAATTTTTTTTGCTAAAAATGGTAACAATAAAAATCACCAACAATAAAAAACACCAACAAAAGTTGATTCAAGCAAAAAAAAAGTTTTATCAATATATCTCAACAGGGTTAAAGTCCTTATACTTGGCAACTTGTAGTCAATACACAAACAATCATATAAACTTCGTCGCATAGCAAAATACTCATATGCTCTACATATAATATCTGAAGTATATAAAACTTCACCAACATTAACTTTTCTCATAGCATTAAGGTGTTCGAATAGAATATTTAATTGAAGCGAACTTTCTTTATTTTTTAAAAATCTAACTGCTTCAAATAAAGCTGATTTTGTTTTTATTAACTTTAATTTGTTTACAGCTAAATATGAAATATTACAAGTTGTGCCATTATGGTTAGCTACAAATGAATAACCATTGAAAATTACTAAAATAAATAATGAAACACCAAGTTTGTACATTTTTGATTGTATGTGTAAACTTTTTTTATTAAGCTGAAAAACAATAACATCGTTATTATCACTTAACAAAGATTGAATATCGTCAAATACAATTTCATCCTCTTTTAGAAAATCATTTAACTCATCTGGTAAAATGCTTCGAAAACCGCTTGAAGTTACATTTTTTCTAACTTTACTTGCTGGTGTGGCTAAACAACTAGGCGGAATATTTTAAAAACAGATGGTGGGTTTAAAGGTCGTTGCTTCCCATATTTGCTTTCAAAAGGTGCTTCATTTGGCCAATGCAGTTGACATAATGCTGTATAGTCTGTAACAATAAAACCAGTTCTTGGGATAGCTTCACTACATCTTTTTCTCTCCTCTAGATTCTTTGGGAATTTATAAATTAATATTTTTATCGTAGTTGAGTATTGATATTTTTGTTGTAGTTGTAATTGATATTGTAGTTGTAGTTGTATAAATTGATACTTTTGTTGTAGTTGAGATAGTTCGACTTGCAAAGAGATACACAGCATTTTAAAGGCATTTTTAAGGCATTTTAATTATTAAAAAAACTTATCATTAGTTTGACAATATTATTACCTTACAAAGTTAATGCCTTGAACCTTACAACGTTATCGTCTTGATGTTGGGCTATCTAATTTATAAACCAATCACATTTTAAAGATTTATTAAAAAAGCGCGAACACAAACTTTCGTCTAATGTTAAAAGATGAAAATGTAAACACAGTTTTAGGAATTGGCCTTCAGTTTGTTGCGCGATGTCAAGGCCTGTTATTATAGAAGGCCGCGGTCACACATAATATAATATTCTAAAACTAATAAACAAAAATCTAAATTTCTATAAGTAAATTTATTCTTTGATCATTGCCTTCATATCCTATCTTATTTTCATTTCATAATCTATTATGGAATTATTTATATAACATATCACAACAATATTATTAAATTTGTGATGTTCAAATATCATACGAACATTCTCTAACATGTTCATATGATATTTGAATATAGTTCTTGAGTATACTATCTGCAAACAATTGACTGATGCAAGTTCTAATGTTGTCAAAAACCAAGCATGCATGCAAGGGACACTGCAGTGTCCCACAAAGAAAAGCAGGTTTGAAAGTCAAATTTTCTTTATTAAAAAAAAAAATTAAAATAGGGGGGAGATAGGGAGGTTTCTGTAACTTTTTTTAGGCTCCAAAACTTTTAACTTTATATATAATAAGGTTCATAAAACTTAAGGGACTAACGAAGTACATTGAGGAACAAAAACAGAATATTTACAGAAACTTTTAAATTTTTAATCTGGAGTACCACAGTGTAATTGGGAATAAAGTCTCTATCTCCAGTATTCAAAGTAATATGATCTAAAGTAATATATAAATTAAATAAAATGCTTTAAAATGCATGCAGTTATACATATAACTCCTGATAGTTAACTATATGTATAACTAGTTATACATAAAATTTATTATATAAACTTATTTTTTAAGGTTATGCTTGAACAAATTAGAACCAATTAATTCAAATTCAAGATTTAGTTCAAGTTCAAGTTATTTGTTCATTTTTTTTTCACTATTTTATATTTATTTGTTCAAATTTGTTAACTAGTACTAATTCTTACTACAGTAAGAATATTTATCATTGTTGAACGTGATTTTATTAGTAACCTAATTTTACTATCAACATATTTTGACAACACCCTTTACATTTTAAACGATGACAGCTTTACTTTTCTATTGATGTAAAATTTATTACGTTTCAATAACTCAGATTGAATTTTAACAGAATTATTGTAAGCTTTGTAAGGGTTTGTTGTATCTCAAATGGTGTTGTAAATAAAGTAAAAATAATATATATATATATATATATATATAATATATATATATATATATATATATATATATATATATATATATATATATATATATATATATATATAGTACTTAGGCTATGGGATCATCCATAAATGATACCAGTAGATAGAGAGGCAGTGTGAGTTTAACAATAATTGACAATGGGGAGGGGATGTTGAGACCAAAATAATGTCAATTAAAAAATTGAATTAAAAAAAAAAGTAAAATATTTTATTTAAAAAAAAAGTAAAACAATTTGCTAGCTATGAGCAGGTTTTAGAGGTATTTACACCAACAATGTGGTCTAAAAACTTCTTGTTTTTGTTGCTTAAAACTGTAGAGGATCATAGGAAAAACAATTTAAATTCAGAAATTAGCTTGCTTATCTGAAAGAACAATATATGTTTTTTTTGTTGAGAATAAATGTATAATTGAACCAGAAAAAAATTGATGGTATATGCATTTTTTATATTATATTAACAATTCAGATATACCATCATAATACGATAACAAAAACTGACATCATTTTCAATGGGAGATGGCAAAAAATTGACTGAGTTTGATAAAGGGGGAAGTTATTCAACAAACCGGGTCATCATCTGACATCATTATGCATATATGACCCTATGATTTAAGTAAAATAAGTAATCAATTTGGCATATTTCTCTTTAGAAAGTGTAAGAAAAAAGCATTGTTATGCTGAGAACCTACCTATTGAGCAAGCTTTGACCACCTATTTTATAAATTTGAGAGACAGAAGTGGAAGTACAAATCGCAAAAGAACTAATAACAATGCTCTAAATTGATTTTAACTTTGTAGACTAGCATTAATATAGTATTTAGTAATAATACATGATTTTTATAACTTGTATTTATTTCCATTAATTATCAGTTGTCAGTCTCCATTTTATAAAATGAATTAAAAAAACTATTTATTTATAGTATAATAATAATACATAAATACTAGTTTCCTAATGCTATTATCATCACAATGTTAATGGTATTCATTTTAAAGTGAAATTTTGTATCAATTTTATTGTTTTAATGTTATATATATATATATATATATATATATATATATATATATATATATATATATATATATATATATATATATATGTATATATGTATATATATGTATATATGTGTATATATATATACATATATATATATATATGTATATATATATTATATATATTATATATATATGTATATAAATATTATATATATTATATATACATATATATATATATATATATATATATATATATATATATATATATATATATATATATATATATATATATATATATATATATATATATATATATATATATATATATATTTATATATATATGTTATTTTTCCTTTATTTACAACACCATTTGATATACAACAAACCCCTACAAAGCTTACAATAATTCAGTTAAGATTCAATCTGAGTTATTGAAACGTAATAAATTTAACATCAATAACAATATAAAATCACGTTCAACAATGATAAACATTCTTACTGAAGTAAAATATAGTACTAACTGATAAATTTGAACAAATAAATATAAAATTAACAAAAACAATGAATAAATAAGAACATTAACTTGAACTTTAACTAAATCTTGAATTTGAATTAATTGGTACTAATTTATTCGAGCATAACCTTAAAAAATAAGTTTTTATAACACATTATATGTATAACTAGTTATACATATAGTTAACTATCAGGAGTTATATGTATAACTATATGCATTTTAAAGCATATTATTTTATTTAAACATTACTTAGATCATATTACTTTGAAAACTGGACCCAGAGGCTTTATTATCAATAAAACTGTGGTACTCCAGATTAAAAATTGAAAAGTTTCTGTAAATATCCTGTTTTTGTTCCTCAATGTAGTTCGTAAGTCCCTTAAGTCTTAAGGACCTTATTATATCTAAAGTTAAAAGTTTTGGAGCATAAAAAAAGTTACAGAAACCCATCCTATTTTTTTCTTTTTTTAATAAAAAAAAATTGGGAATTCTTTGACTTTCAAACCTGCATTTCTTTGTGGGAAACTGCAGTGTCCCATGCATGCAAGATTGGTGTTTGACAACATTTCAACTTGCATCAGTTAATTGTTTGCAAATAATTTACTCAAGATCTATATTCAAATAACTATTATATTATCCTAATAATACGTCTATTTGCACAAATCTTAATCTTATTTCTATAAGGAAAGACAAAAATTATTCGTAGTACTTACATACTTGCTTGCCATTCTCTTTATTAATATAAAATATTTTGACACAATATAAACGAAACGCAATGCAATGTCGATTTAAAAAATTCCCATGCAAATCCCACAGGAAACCCACGTGGGATTTCCCATGTGTGTAAATACCATATGGTTCCCACATGTAACCCATGTGGGATTACCCACATGGGTTTAAGGTGACAAATTTCCATACGGATACCACATGGGAAAATCCGTCCCACATAAATCCCATCAATCCCACACGGAACCCACGCGGAACCCATGTGGGACGCGGTTTTATTTTTCACTGGGTACATTTTAGAGAATCAATTGTTACAGAGTATTTTAAAATATCATGAATCAGTGGAAAAAAATAGAAATTGAACTCATGTATTATCTTCATCTTTACGATTAACAAAACGTCATTTCATTGAAAGTATTCCAGCTACAGAGAAAACTGCCAAACCTAGTAGAAGGAGTGTTGTATGCTCTGAGAACAAAGTAAGGTCAGAGACAAGATATATGTGTATATATGCTGTAATGTTGGTTTGTGTGTTGAACTTTGTTTTATGTATTATCATACTAAAGAAAATTTTAATGGTATTTGTAAATGACTTTTATTATTAATATATTCTTTAAATCTACATTTTATCTTTTCGTTGCCTGCAAATTTGATTCCTTATAAGCATTTATATATAGAGATGTGCAAAATTTACTTTATTTAAATATTCAACTTTTTTTTTTAATAAAATGTTAACAATTTACGGCAAGCTATACGAAAAAAAAAATAAACAACTTGAAATAATCCGAAACAAATACGTTTTGCCGTAATAGAGAATGTAATTTTTAAATCTACGCCTCAGTTTAGGGTTTGTATACATATATATATATATATATATATATATATATATATATATATATATATATATATATATATATATATATATATATATATATATATATATATATATATATATATATATATATATAGGGACGGATCCAGCATTTTTTGTTGTTTGAGGAACAAAAAGCCCAAAAATTTTGGCCACAACTGCTTCCAACATAACAGTAACAAGTTGATAAAATATTTAAAAAAAACAAAACAATTTATCAACTTGTTGCTCTTATGTTAGAGGTCAGTTGTGACCAAATTTTTTTACTTTTTTTAACTTAAATTATATTCATTGATAAATTTTAAATCTCATAGACTAATTAACTAACACAGACTAATTAATTTCATAGACTAATACTTTTAGCTTTCAATAGTTATGACTATATAAACACCCCCTCAAATTGAGGGGGTTACAAACTATATAAGGTCACAAATTTAAAATTTGTAGAATATATAAATAAAGTTGATTAAATTTAAAAATATTTTATTAACTTGATACTCTCACGTTAGAGGCAGTTGTAGCCAAAATTTAAGGCTTTTTGTTCCCAGGCTTTAATCATCACAATCTTTGCTTTTTTGTATATCTTATACAGGCTTAGTTGGAACATATAACGAGCAGTTTATTATAACCAAGAAGTAAAAGTTTCAAGAACAAAAATACATACTATTTTCTTGTTGGGTAAAATAAATTACAAAAGTTAAGTTGTTGCTCAAGATTTTAGAGAATCGTACTTGTGAAAGTAACTTTTTGTGATTTTTGTATTATTTGTAATCTTGTATTATAAAAGGTTATAAAATAGTTTAACAGCATCTAAGCAATACTTTTTGTAGGCTTACTTTTAATGAGCTTTTGTGCATGGGATACTTAATTAAATTGTTTAAGAATGCGCTAGCTAACTGGGGGGGGGGGGGGGGGGGGGGTTTGTTGGAGCACTGTGATCGGTGTTTTTTTGAACGTTTTTTGTTTTAATCATTACAAATCTATGTATAAACAGTTGTGCGTTTAAAACTTAAACATTTTAAAAGTTCTTTTATTTAGTTTTTCAAAGAGGCTTCTGGTTCAAATTTAAATTATTTTCTCAATATATGATTAAAGTTTTTCTTGAAAACTATTTGCGGTCACGGCTAATAGAAATTTGTAAAACTGCAGTAGTGAGAGAGTTATTGGCATTAATAAATTATTTTTAAAATGCGTAGTTATAATTGAAAGGCGCAACTAAAAAGTTCAACATCAAGCGATACGATGCTTATTGCTGTCAAAAGAATAGTTGAACATGAAGAGAAATGAGTTGCAGCAGTCAATGGCGTTCCTCATGTGACACTCAGAAGATACTGCATCAAAGTCAAAACGATGTCAAGCACCCCAACCAGTTTAACTGTGGGGTACCACAGCAACAGAAATGTTTTTACTATGGAAAAAGAGAATGCGTTTATGAGATACATGTTAGAGGCTTCACGCGTATTTTATGGCTTCACTCCTGCAAAAATCCTCTTTCATGGGAAAAGAACAAGCGTTCCGGTGCAGAATAATTTTCTTAACTAAAAACTATAGAGATTTTTTTGCCGTATACTCTATATACTATAGAAATTATAGCAAAAAAACTATAGTATGCAATAAGAATGCCCAATGCTACTTTTTGAGTTGTGCTACCATCTTTAACAGATATAATTTGAATTTATTTTTAAATTACCCAAATTCGGTTTCAACAAAACGCAGCTTTACCGCAACAGGTATTTGGAATAAGGATGAGACAGGTTGTACAGCTGTACAAAAACCACAAAAGATTGTTGCCGGAAAGAGTGAAGCAAAATGGAACTTTCACCTGTTGAGAGAGGAAAATTAGTGGCAGTGTGTTGTGTGGTGAGCGCTTTTAGGAATACTATTCCATCAATGCTTATTTTTTCTAGAGTAAATTAGCGTGAGCATTTTGTTCGTGATGGTCAAATAGGATGCATCGAACTGCGAATTCATCTTAATGGATAAATGGACAGAGTTTTTTGCTGTTCATGATGCACTTTATGACTCACGTACGATGCACTTTACAGCAACCTGGTTTATTGCTGCGCGATAATCATGAACTGCACATTTAACCTAGAAAAATGAAGTTGTAATATTTTCCTTTCCACCTCACTGCTCACACTCTAGCCATTAGACAGATCTGTCTATTTTACTTTAAAAAACTCTTCAACGTTGCATGTAACTCATGGATGCCTGCAAATAAAGGCAAAACAAAGATTATTTATGACATATCAAACTGTGGACGCTATGCATTTTTTCTGGCAATTACAATGAAAAATATATCTGTAGGGACTAAAGTCTATCTGTCTATTCAATCATGAAATTGTTTCTGATGTTGCCTATATGCGTTCAAAAGGACCTGCCGTACTTTATACTTTCATTTTATGTTTTAACTTAACTCATTGTCTGTTCCAACTAGCCCCAATGGCGGAGTTTATTGGAACATGTTTTTGCAGGTCCTTAAGGTGGTACCCTACTAAAAAGCGCTTTTTTAGTGTAAAATTGAAATGAAACCAAATACTAACATTTTTCTGATAAGAAATTTATAAAAATTAATATTTGAAATGAATTTTTTTTTTAAAACTTTTTGACATCCATAATGGCAGATAAACTGCCTAAAAAATGCCTAAAATTGAATAACTTTGTGACGTAATATCTTTCGTTATATAAATTTTCTCTGGTTTAAACTTTGTAGAATGATGCATTATTATGTTTTATTCCGGTTGACAGATGGATTTTTAATTTAAGGACTTATTTTAAATTTTTTACAAATTATTGAAAACATGCTTGAAATTCTAAGTAGTTTCACTTAAAATGTGAACTAATTTTTTTATTTAAAGATATTGAACACGAATTTTAAAAATTCCATCTGTTAACCGAATTTATTAAGTATGCTGAGTATACCCAGAAAATTTCATGCAAAAATCATTAGCCAATACAAAGATATTACGTTTCAAAGTTACCATAGTGTTGCAAACATCAAAATCAAAAAACACATTTAAAGTTTTTTTCAAGTAAAATTTTGTTTAATGTCCACCAGAAATATATGACTGATTAGTTTCATTTGATTTTAGTTTATCACTGAACCCTTTGGCTACTGATCTTAACTTTTTTCTTTACTTTTTACACTCTTTTGTTGACTTTCGCTTCGTTTGGTTCAAACGAGAATTGTCAAACTGAATAGATGTCATCACTATTATATACCCAGTCAAATTGAACTCTTTTAAAACATCCAAAATACCTTTACTTCCATCATTAAAATGAATAACAGCAGAGTAAGTTCCTACTTCAATTGTTTCTCTACTGACAAAAGTGCTCTTTGGAACTCTGGACCATATAACGGCATTCAAGGACTCATTCAGATTTTGTGTCTTACCGTGAAGACATTTAGATAGCAGTTGATCGTCTTGTAAGCTTTTATAAATTGGTATTAGCAGGTTTTTAATCCATACTGGAATTGAATTTGATGGTATATACTGCTTTGTTTTACACCAATACCTGCACCAGTTTTCAGAATCACGAGGACAAAACTAATGTCGCTCATCTTGATTTGGAATATTGGTATAGTGGAAAAGAATGGCAAATATAGACTTCTTCATAGCATAAACATTATCAATGTTCCTTCTAATAGCAATGCCATAGTAGTTCAGCATCGAATTTATTATCTTATCTGTCAGTTTATTTCTACCAGACAAAGGTGTTTTAGTGCCACTGTACAATTTTACTAAACTTCGTTTTCAACAAAGTGCTTTAAAAATGTAGCTCAACTCTTTTATTTTTTATACAATTAATGTGCTTTTAAAGCACATTAACTGTATAAAAAATAAAAGAGTTGAGCTACGTTTTTTTGAGCTACAAACTTTACAACAAATGTGTTCTAAAGTATAGCTCAACAGTTTACGAATATAAAAAATAAGCCTAGCAAAGCTTAAGCATATATTTTAGGGCTTAAATAATGTTTTTTTTGTATTGCTAAGGCGTTGCTAAGGTCAATAATTTTTATGAACTCTGGTAAAATGCATTTTTAAATGTTTAATGTAACTAAAAAATACAAGATGGTTATATCAAATGAAAAAGGATAAAAATTGAAAAAAAATGAGTCCAAAAACTAAATTTTGACATTTTACTTCAAAATCAGTATTTTTTTAGTAGTCTACTACCTTAAGGGGTATGCCCCCTGTTAAACCTAAAATGACAATTTGGTGTTGCATGCAATGGAACGATATATTTTATAGTAGATCCTACAAAATTAGTGCAAAATTACTAAAAAAAAAATTTTTTAAATCATTGCAGTCGTCCATAATGGCTGCAATTCAAGAAAAAGTCAATTTTTTTAGCGATTGATAACTTAATAACTGTTTAATATATCTAAATGAAACTTAGACATAAGACTCTTTAAAGTAAGATGTACAACTTAAACTAGAAAAATATTATAATTTTTGCCTCGATTGCCCATAGTATTTGATCAAAATATTTTAAAATAGGGACAAAATAAAATATAAAATATTTTGATTTAAAAGGCCTAACTCAAATATTTTTAGTTTAAGTTGCAAGTACAAGTCATAAAAATATACCCTGAAAATTTCACCACTCTACCATATATAGCTTAGGTGATATGATTTGCTAAAGTTCGATTATCGAAAAAAACTCTTATTTTGCGAAAAAGAACTTTTAAGTTCAAAATTGTGTATAAACCACTTCAGCTTTAAATCTAACATAAAAAACACTAATATAAATATTTGTATTTAAAGAAACAATTACACAAAAGCTCCAGTTTCATAAGTAGTCATTTCTTTTTTTATATTCGCGGGAAGAAAAAGTCATCAGATGACTTTTTCTTCCCGCGAGTTATCTTTCTACGAAGTTTAACTTTTTCAGTATTTTTGTACTGCGCTTGACGTAGTCTGGAATTGTTAATAGTGATGCTTCCTTTTGTTGTATAATTGCCAGGGATCAAGTTCAGTACTCTATAATTTGCAAGGATGCTTTGCTACCAATATTAAAACTAGCCACAGCATCAAAAACTCCAAACTTTAGCTTTTCAAAACCAACAAAACGAATCTTAGGGACACGCTCCCAAATCATGGCATTGAAAGACTCATTGGCATTCTGTGTCAATCCATGGAGACACATCGATAATAGACTATCTTCACTTAAATCTTTGTAAATAGGTTTTACATGAGCAATTACAGACAAAGGCAATCTAACATCTGGTTTATACATTGTTGTTTTGTTTATTTTAACCCGCTGAAATAAGCACCAGCTATTTTTTACTTTAGGGCAATGATCGTGCCACTTGTTTTTTTTGGTCGATGCTACATGGAACAGGCTAGCAAAAATTGGTTTTTTTATGTCTACTAAGTCACCTATATTTTGCCTGATGGCAATGCCATAATAGTTTTGCAAACAATCTATCATATTCGAGGTTAATTTGCCTTTACCACTAATGCCTTTAACCATTTTGCGTAGTTTGCGAAGTTGGTTACCTACTCTTTTCTGAATGTGGCCAACACAGTGCAGACGCTCAACTTTCATATCCCCTCCATAAACGTTTTCAATTGATTCATGAGATTTGCTGTCTCCATCGCCATAAAATTTTGTGTATTTGAGACCATGCTTTGCTATTGATCTCTCAAATATATTCTTAGTACCTTCAGCCTCCATTGCTGGCGCTGAACCACAATAACTATTGATACAGACATGAGTGGCTTTCCAGGAATCATATTTAACATGATCAGTTCCTTTGATTTTCTCATAGAACTCACATGACCTGCATGTTTTAGAAATAACTTCAACATCTAATATTTTTTCAGTATCAACAGATATAGCAGTGATTACACCGTTGAGCGAAGAGTAGCCTCTACGTTGCCATGATCCATCATTTGATACCCAAATTTCCGTAACAACCTGTGACTTTACTTCTATAGCTGCAGCTGTCATTGACTTTTCAGCAACAGTTTCACATGCATGTCCACAAATTTTGGAAAGTTTACCATAATTATTTCTTTTCATTGGTTTAGGCATATTCATCCTTGTTGTAAATCGTTGCAGATTAGAATAGCCTGAACCAATAGTGCGCATTGCATATGTTAGGCGTAAGTTTACATCGTATCCATTCTTTCTACACACTGGGGATGTATAAAAAGATAAAATAGAACCACATTTACATAATACACTCATTGATGAAGCTAATCCTTTCTTTTTGGCAAAGTTTTCAATCAGCAACAATTTCCCATTTTGACATTCTGTACAAGGCAGTTTACTAAAAACTTCAGCTAAAATAGAGACATCAACAAGTCGGTATCCTTCAATTGTTTCACCTATAGTTTCTGTAAAGTCAATGTCTTCAACTTTTTTCCTTGAAACTTTTGATGCAGAGACAGAGCAAGAAGGAGCAGGATTTTCTTGATTAGTAGAACTAGAGTGAGAAGCTGCACTGGGGTTTTGTTGTTGGTCAGAGAGACTCTCAATGATTGTTTCATTTGAAATTGTAAAAACGTTTAGTATTTTGATAGTATTTTGCTTTGATTTCTTTCACATAATAATAACTTATTTATAATAGCCTTACAATAATTTTACAATAATCTTAAATCTTCTACAATCGACCAAACAATATGGTATTTTTTTGATAATAAACTCAAGTTTACCATTTTTATAAAGATTTTCAAGCAGTGAAGCAAATGAGGTTGATTATTATCGTAAAAATTCTTTAATTTAGGACTATATTGGAGTCTATAGAAAGATATTGGTTAGTAATTAATTTTTTTATATATATGGTTATTATTATGCAATGAACAAAATTCAATTTTTGAGACAATATTGCTAATATTTAAGTTTTAAATCATCTAAATTCGGATTCTACGTTAAATTTTGATTTAAAAACAATCCTATTATTTTTTTGAAATAATTTAAAAAAATGTCTTAAATTAATATATTTTTGATTAAGGGGTGGTTAACCCCTTAATCAAAAATATATTAAAAACTGCATAATTAAATTTAATCATCATTAGTGAGCATTGTGTGCTTTAGAAAGTAGTATTAAGACAGAAAAAAAATTTTCAAAAAATATTTGCGTTTTGACCACAAGTTCACAAATAAAAAAAAAAACGTTATAGCTAACACCGGTCTTCCCTATACGGAAATTGTGAAAAAGTTTTTTAACCAAGATTGGTGTATCCAAAGACAATGGCTTTGACAATTTTTGTCAAAGTAAAAAATCTTTTTTGTTTTGCTTACCGTTATGCAATACAAGCTTCTTACATCAAGAATGAACATGGATTTATTATTGATACGTGTAATGACCGAAAGAATTGCTCAACAACCAGTGGGCACGGGATGTAAAAAAAAACGTCTTTTGAAAGTTTTGAACGTTCAAAAGACAACTTTTTTTAGAGCCTGTACCCACTGGGCAGATCTTGATAAACAAGAGAAAACAATTTTAATAAAGAATGTTTTAAAAAAGTGCTTTATAAGTAAAAAACCAGTCATTTCTCTTCTTCTTCATGGAAAATTACAAGAGGAAAGCAGAATCTGCTTAATTACAGAAATAGGCTCTCAAAAATATCTAGCTGGACAGGGCTTAGCTATAAGAGATCATAATGAATTATAAGGCAATTTACAAAAGTTACTTGAACTTTTATCAAATAATGGCAGTAAAGATAGTGTACTCTGCAAAGAGATTCTTGATAAAAAGTATTTTTTCCATGACATAATCAATCAGCTCATTAAAAAAATCTTGAATGTCACAATGGTTTTGACCTCATTCGAAATGCTTCTGGACCAGAACAGTTAACTTTAACAGTTAGATGGATGTCAGATTAATATGAAATACATGAAGATTTTATAGGTATATATAAGTGTGAAAAGACTGATGCTAAGACCTTAACTAAAGTTATTTTAATAGAAAGATATTTTAATTAGGTGTAATTTTCCATTGAATAGTTTTTAGGGACAAACTTGTGATGGTGCTTCTGCACTGCAAGGTAAAATATCTGGTGTTGCTACTAAAATATTGCAAGAAAACCCGTAATTAACTGCTTAAACTATAATCTTAATCTAATACTTCAGGAAGTTGGTAGCAACTGTCAAATTAACTGTAAAATTAGTGCATTTCTAACAAGTTAGAAATGCACTAATTTTAGTACACGACATACATAATTTAGTTTATGTATCTCCAAAACGATTAGGCATTTTGAAAACATTCGATCTGCTTTTCTTGGAGAAAACATTAGCTCAAGACAGCGACTTATTCCCGTATGTCCCACAAGTTGGACAGCGCGTACAATAGAAATTGTCCTCGAGAAATACACTACAATCATTTATACACTAGAAGAGATAGTATTTGAAGAAAAATTAAATAAGGTTGTCAAAAAAGCTCCTGGTATACTTGCTCAAATGAAGCTGTTTCTGTGTCGAAAATGTCGGATATCCTGAACAGAAAGGTCGAACCCGACATACATATCTAGGTTAGCCGTTATTTAGAAATTCACTTCCGATTATTAAAAATCTGGTTAATAACTAATTTTTTTTATTTTTAAATATTGGTATTGTTAATTACTGGTAATTTTGCAATAAATTTTACTCTTAATTGCTTCATATTTCTAAATATTTTTTTAATAACAAAATATATCTTGCACCTATTACAAACAGCGCTTATTATGATATAAAAAATATATGAGTGGAATCAATACGATGAAATCAATACGTCTTCATTAAATATTACAGATTTCAAGCGTTAATATTTTGATAGTAGTTTATTTTGCTACAGTTTTTAAACTTTGAAATCTAATATTTTTTATATAATTTAATAGTATTAAATCTAATGTTGTTGTAAGAGAATAGCTTCCGTTAAGTTATTAGAATTGTGGCTCATGTACGGCGATGTTTTTAATACTTTTTGTCTTACGTTTTTTATACTCTGACTATATTATATATTTTGGGATGTGAAAACATTTTTGAATTATACAGTAGAGTATTTATAATTTAATGTATTAAATAAAATATCTTTAACCTTTTTGAAAAATAAAAAGTCGAAATTATTAAAAACTTAATCATATTTTTACTTTTCAAATAAAATTTTATCGCAATTTAATTTTCTTAATCATTATTAATAAAAGATTTTAAAATATTCCAATTTAATACTGCTATAGTGTACCTAAAATAACTCTGTTGTAAAAACTTTCCCATATCATAAAGTGAACAATTTTGTTGTAACTCTGTTCATTATTTTCTCAAAAAAATTGCAGTTTTTAGTAAAGTCAATTAGATTCAATTAGATTAGTGAAATCACAGGCAGGTTTTTAACTGTATCAAACTTTTTTTAATTGATTTTGTGGCTTTGACTTTTCCTCTAAAATAAAACTTCAATAAATCCTACCATTATATATATAAACCTACCATTATATTTTTACCAAAAATGCACTTATTATATATATATATATATATATATATATATATATATATATATATATATATATATATATATATATATATATATATATATATATATATATTTATATTGTTACACAAACTTGTAGATAATGTGAATTATATATATAATGCATACTATGTACAAGTTTTTTTAACAAATCATTTGAAAAAAGCATTCCAAATAAAATTAAGAGCTCGAAACCAGTTATCTTTATTTTTTTTTCTTTATGATCTTGCATCTTTTAGTTTAATATAATTGACCAAAGGTTTTCTATTGTGTAAAAATCAAGACATGCATAACTAATATCAACTTCTATATATTCTATATTAAATTGTCTTGTATGTTAAGGATCATTATTCTGTTGAAACATATAGTCACTATTGAAATGTTTTTTTATACATTGTCCAAGTTGATAAATAAAAATATTGTGATACAAATCTGGTCCATAGTGTCATTTACCCGGTATAGTTCAAAGTAAGTGTGCGCTAAAACTACCTCGCATATTAATCTTTAGTCAAATTTAATGGTTACATGTCCAGACATACAATGCAACCCTTGAATTTAGGTTGAACTTAAATTTAACATGAAAAGACTTATTGCTCCAGACTTTTGCCCATTGTTCACATCTTCAATACTTGTCCTTAATGCACCACTGTAATCTTTTTTTTGCAATTGATTTTACTAACAAAACAAGTTTTTTTAATTTTTTTTTTTAACAAAAAGTTTACTTTATGCTTATATTTGACTAGGTATTGACCACTTTCAAATATTTGTAAGGTTAAAATTTGCTTTGTAATTAAAATTTAAAAAAAAGTTCAAGGGTGTTTTTTTTTGCACCCTAGAGTACATTGATATATAATGAACTCTTTTTTTTATTTATTTTTTGTTTTGTTTAGTTAAATCATAAAGTATGAAACAAAGTTACAATTAAAAGTAATATTCTTCAATTATAAGTAATGAGAGTCAATATTCTTTATTTTTTCTTAAAAAAAAAAAAAGATTGTTTTCATTAAAACAAGTTAATAAAAATTAACAAAATCATACAATTCTAAAAAATTAACAACTTGAATTTAAGATGTTTTTAATGTATTTTTATTTTAAATAATGGTATTTTTTTCTCATTTTGTTTTTCTATTTGTTATATTAAATACTTATATTTTTTTATAAATATTTATTTTGCCCTATATTTTTTATTTCCATCAGGGTTAGGGTTATTGGTAACAGCACATTTTGCAAATTTTACAAATATTAGGTGAGTATGACATGCAAAAAAAAAACATAAAAAAATATCAAATACAAACAAATTTTTCTTAAATGTATTTTCACTTTTATTTATTTCATTCTTGTATCTTTTAATCTTTATAATAAGCTTGTGATTTTGAAAGAACATTAATACAGATTGTTATCTACTTTAAACAGAATGAATTCTTTATATGGTTAGATAATTTTAGAATAAAGAGTGCGAAAATAAAGTTTTCTTTATTCTAAAACTATATATATATATATATATATATATATATATATATATATATATATATATATATATATATATATATATATATATATATATATATATATATATATATATATATATATAAATTTATTGTTATTATTTTTATTTGGAAAATTTATATTATTTGATATTTTTATTACGCACACACACACGCACACACATATTCCTATAGTTTGTGGTAAAAGCCGACTCTTAATGACTCTTTGTGTTTATAAAAGACAAAATTAAGTACACTTTATACGAAAACCATTATCTTCAATTGAGGAAAGTACATTGATTTAAGTTAATTGTTTTTAAAAAAACCACAAAAATGCAACTCAATAGACAGGAATGTTTGTAATTTTTTAATAAAAAAAAGCATTCTGAATGTTTTTATTTATATTTTTTTACTGTTTACATACATCAACTGACAAATAGGTAAACACGCAGGAGTGCTGCTGTATTGACTGACAAATAAGTAGAACATGCAAGGAGTGCTGCTTCTTTAACTGAGGGTTTTAGTTTAGATGACTGGAAAAAGTTTTGTTTAAACTTTCCAGTCATCTATATTAATTTTTTTTTATATAAAGTTTACATATTATGGTAAAAATTAAAGATAACCAAGCAAGAGTGTATCTCTCTCTCTCTCTCTCTCTCTCTCTCTCTCTCTCTCTCTCTCTCTCTTCTCTCTCACTCTCTCTCTCTCTCTTCTCTCTCACTCTCTCTCTCTCTCTCTCTCTCTCTCTCTCTCTCTCTCTATATATATATATATATATATATATATATATATATATATATATATATATATATATATATATATATATATATATATATATATATATATATATATATATTAATATAATTTGTTTACAAAATAGTTCAGTATTAATATATATAGTGTTAGATTATTTGAAAATATTGTATTTTTTCAAATAATCTAACTTGTTTTAATTTCAATATTCTGTGATACCTACAACCCTTAATACCAGTGGATTACCTCCTATTGGTTGTATCATATAGTATTTGTTTTCTCATTACACCAGGACTTATTAGCATAGTTTTTTTTTTTTTTTTATATATATACATTATAAAAATATATATATGTATACATATATATTATTTTGTGTTTTTTTAAAAACCTAATAAGATAATACAAGTTCTTTTAAATAAATACTTTCTACACTGTTTAGCAAATATTAAAATGAATGTTGTTGAACAACAAGTAATACAAGCTGCTCATGTTGTTGAGAGCGTAGTAGATGCAGAACTGAATCGCTTGGAAAATCTAGATGATGATGATTTGAAAAGAATTCGACAGGATAGAGTAAATGCAATGAAAAAATTGGCTTTACGTAAAGAAGAATGGAAGCAAATAGGTCATGGAGAATACCAAGAATTAAAAGATGAAAAAGAATTCTTTGATGAACAAAAGAAAAGTGAGCGTTTCGTTTGTCATTTTTACAGAGAAAGTACATTTAGGTGTAAAATTATGGATAAGCACCTTGATATCATTGCAAGAAAGCATATCGAAACTCGTTTTGTTAAGATTGATGCTGAAAAATGTTTATGGTTGGCACAAAGACTTAAAATAAAAGTTCTTCCTACATTAGCATGTATAAAGGACAGCAAGACTAAAGATTATATTGTGGGTTTTGATGATTTAAGTGGAATAGATGATTTCCCTACTGAAATGCTTGAATGGAGATTGAGCTTATCAGAAATGATTGATTATAATGGCGACAAACCATCAGGAAAACCGAAGACTCAGTCTAGAATTTTAGGATACCCTGATGAAAAAAAAAATGTGCGAGGAAATAATGGTGAAAGCGATGATGATGATTATTAACTTTTGTTTTTAATCAATAGAATTGAAGTTGCTAGAGTAACAGAATTTGAAGTTTTTTCTTATTAATATTGATGTTTGTTTAAAGACAATGAAAGTTGCACGTCAGAGTTGCTCTATAATGAGACAATGAAAGTCAGAGTTGCTCTATAATTATAATAATTTTTTCATTTGCTGTATAATAGTTTTTTCTTATTTATTTTAAAAGAAGATGCTAATTGGAACTATTTATGTAATCTAAGTTTCCATACCCGAACAACGGATTAAATTGCTTTTACATTGATGTAATGAAGTGTTTTTATTATATGAGCCAGATAAGAAATTTTAATGTGGGTTATGTATGCCAGTTTTAAATTGACCATATATGCCAGTTTTAAATTGACCATATATGCATCATTCTTTTTTTAAATTTTTTTAAGAGGCAACAAAAACTAAATGTTTTTAGTTCAAATTTCCATTTCACTACTGAAATTATATTTTAATTTTTTTTAATTGTTTAATAGTTAATCTTTACTATAAAGTAGGAATTTCAGCTAATATTAAGTAAAAAGATAACTTTTGAAGCCCTATTGTTTCATATTTTTGTTAACGTTCAATTCAAACTTATTTGCTTCATCACTTCGAAAGGTATTTTCTATAAAACTTTTTATGAATAAGCATAAAGTGTTTTACATTTTTGAAATTCATATTTTTAATCATATGGTTTTGTTTACTAATAATTAATTGATTTATAAAATGAGCTAGAAAATTGAAAATCTTAAAGTTCACCGATATTTTTGGCAGTCACCCACGCTTCCCTACGCATCATTTTTATAATTGATTTGTAGCTTAGGTGTCTATAAAAGTGATCTATTAAAAATCAGGTGCGGATACGTGAGTTTTCCAAAATTATAGATAAAAAAAGTGATATAAGTAAGAAAACAGAAAACCGCTTTTTATCGTGGTTTCAGACTATATATGTTTTTAACAATGGTTTTGCGTCAGTTTTTTTGTCAATTTTTTATTGAAAATTAATTTTGATGGACATGCATTCTATTATTTTTGCATTTTGTGGTGAAAATGATATCTGCAATTTTTGAACACTGCATCATTTAAAAGATAATATATAAAGGGTTAAAAAATTTATATCACTACAACAAATTTACAGTGGAAATCAAATATTTCGGTTACCTTTTAAACTGACAACTTTTATGTGTTCGAAAAGTAAACTGTTCCTTTCTTATATTGATGGAGGAAGGTTAACTTGATAGTTTTCTTTTAAAATTATTATCAATAGTTTTAAAACAAAATTATCAAGTTTCTCAGGATAGCTTGTGTTTCATCGTTAGTGATATTCAAAAGCACATTACTCCGTTGTTTAATAAACAATGGACCAAGGCGTCATCGAAAGTGGAAGCATTTTTATCTAACAACAGTAATTGGTTAGATTCTGAATATAGTGCATTTTTACCGAAATCGAAAAACGCAATAACAGACCCCACGCCATCTACATCATTTGAAAAACGTGGAAGACCGTCCGTGCCTAATGAAGATTTGTCAGAGACC
Source organism: Hydra vulgaris (assembly GCF_038396675.1). Classification (NCBI taxonomy): domain Eukaryota; kingdom Metazoa; phylum Cnidaria; class Hydrozoa; order Anthoathecata; family Hydridae; genus Hydra; species Hydra vulgaris. The sequence goes on from NC_088931.1 coordinate 24,930,212, forward strand.
AGTATAAAAAGAAAAAATTCCTCATTAGTTAAGGAAATTCGATTCGAGCATATCTTTAAAGTATATCTTCAGCCATTACCTTTAGTAGGAGAAGAAACTGAAATGAACGATTTGACTACGGCCTGAAAATAGTGTTTACTAGTCCTGAAAATGAAAGTTCGTATCAATACGAACTGTCAACATTACATGCCTTGATTCGGTGTATGGAAATGATATTACATATTTCCTACAACCTGTCTTTCGAAACATGGTCAGCATATTTCGAAAGACAGATTGTGAAGAATAAAAACGACAAAAGAAAGAGAAAAAGACCTTGGTACAAAAGAAAGACCTTGGTACAAAAACATTTTCGTGAGCAGCTAGAGTTAATCGTCGAGAAACCAAAACAAGTAAGTGGTAATACCAATAGTAATACCAATGGTAATAATACTGCTAAGAGACTATTTTACAATGCGAGCTGCTCTTCTGAAATTGCTGGCAAAACCTTAATAGTAAGTAGTAAATAGCAATAGTAATAGTTGTAGAAAACCTTAGTAGTAGACGTGATATAATAGAATATTCTTGCAAATAGAATCACAATTTACTATTTTTATAATTTAAAATTTGAATAGAATTTTACAGTAAAGCAATAAGTTATTGAGTAAGTTATTACAGTAATGCAATGAGTTATTATGCAATGAGAATTTTGCAGTAATGCTATGCAGTAAGATCATGTGTTATTACCAGCATCCGTGGCACAGTGGTAGCACACTTACCTTAGAAGCAAAGGTCCCGGGTTCGAACACCACCTGGGCAAGTTTTGCGACATCGGTTAGGAAGGACGCGTGAACTTCCGATTAAATGCTCTTCTGCGGTACTCTGTGATAAGACCGTAAGGACTGGTGCACCTAAATAAAAAAATAAAATTTTTTTTTTATATATATATGGTCCATATGGTAGCCACGTCTAGTTTTAATTAAATATTATACCACATTAAAAAGCATAATTATATGTTCCGATTGTGTGCGGAATCTGATCATCAGGTAATATATCGGTCACAAACTAAATTAGAATTTCATTTTATAAATAAAAGTATATAAACTAATATATGATTCGTTAAAATAAACAGTTAAAAGTATAAAAGAAAGAATTAATAGCAAAACAAATACAAACTAGCATTATTTTGATATAATTATAATAAAAGCAGAAAAAAAGTTTAAACATGTTGTAGGTAAACTTTTTTGTTTGAAATCCTATTAACTCTATACTTCAAAAGTTGCACGACTACAAAAAGAAGTTGCGAAGTTCTTTTGTTTCTACTTTTTTTTTATAAGAATTTGTGAAACTTTGAAATACTCTAACTTCGGTCATTCACAGATAAACAACGAAGAAGACAATTAGCAGTAGTATTGTGAAATGTTGATAAGTGAATGTAAAATTTACCGGTGGAGCAGCTTAAAATAACTCCCTGTAAATAAATACTTCCAGAATACTTACTTCCTAGTCAAAAAATACTCCTCCAGTCATTTTAGGCTAGTAAATAAATACTCCCTTTAGTAAATAAGTACTCCCAATGAGAGTACTTTTTATCTTTTAAATTAAATTAGAAAAGCAATCTTTTAATGATAATTGATTTTACCTTTGAAAATTCTGTTTTATGGTAAACTGAGCAGTATTAAGTTACAGTTATGTTCTTAAACTTATTAAAAACCAAGTGAATTTAGTATATCAAATGCTGAAAAAACAGTTTAGGACATCGCGATGCATCGCTGTATCGTAAATTTGTTTTTTCAATATTGAAAGTAAATTTTCAACATTTTTAGAATAAAAAATGGCTCGACATATTGATTTTGTAGCAATTGAAAAATACCTTAAGGAAAAAGTTTATTCTCTAGAAATTAAGATGGTACATACCTCAAAAAATTATATCATAAAATGTTGGTTCTTAGTTATGTCATTTTGATTTATTTTGACAAAAATAAAATTACAAATAAAAAAAATTAAGAAAAAATAAAAATAAAAATTATTCTTCAAAATAATTATGCAAATACCCTAATTATGCAAATTTTTAGTTCCAATATATCTTTTTATTGCAAAAAGATATTTACATCAAACTTTGCTAACTAATTAATAATGCAATTCATGTTCTGAACTAAAAAAATGTTAATAAATCCAAAGTATAACTTTAACTTGCTCAATTACAATAATTTGGGTAAATTTCCCCAAAAAGAAGTACAAAAATGCATATAAAAATAAGTAAAAATAAAATGATATTTTTTTAGTTCAGAACATAGACTTCTATGTAAAGAATGAATCCTGAAAATTTAAATAAATTTGACAAAACAGAATATAAGTTATTTAGAATCAAAGTTAAAAAAATGTAAATCTGAGAAAAACTCATTAAAAGAATAAAAACTTATCTAAACAATTGCTATAAAGTCTAAAAAGTTCCATAAGCATACATTTCACCTTCTGTAGCAATATTTTAATCATCAAAACTCTTTTTTATTGCTCTGAGCTTTTTTCTTCGTTTTTTAACAATATCACTTGATTTTTTTTTAGAACTTTTTATGCACCCTATATCATATTTATGTAAACCGTATATACAAAAATGACAAGGTTGCAAACCAAAGCTATGATAAACACTTAACAAACCATAACCACCTTCAAAACATAGCACTGCAGATGTTACAGCTATATCAATTAATAAATTTCCTACAAAAACCTCTTTTGGGGCAGCATTTCTATATTAAACTCTGCAAAGCTTCATTAATGTTTTTTTAATGTTTTTTTGCAATATAAATTTATTAAAGTCGTAAAGCATAATATAAATACAAGTAGCAGGGACAAGAAGAAGACATAATTGGTCTTATCACAATGCCCCTTAGTCTATACCGTAAATATAAGACAACAAAAATTAAAAAACGTAGCACTATATAATATAAAACATTTTTCTTGTTATATTAGTTTTCGTGTTTCACCAGTAAGACAAGCTTCAAGTAAAGTATCATTGCCTAAATCTTTAAAAATATTTTTGATTTCATCTGCAATAGCAGCAGGAATATTGACTTTACTTTTATATTGATTATTTTTATTTTCAATGGCAGTCTTCTATTTACACCATGAATTGAATGGACAATACTTATGACGTTCTTAAGGCGAAGCATTTTCTGAACCGTGATAAATAATTACAGCTGTTGTCTTTTTCATGCTATATAAGTTTCCTTTATTATCTCTATTAGCACAACCATAGTAGTTTTCAAGTGTGTTTATGACTGGATTAGTAAGACAATTTTTTCCTGATATTATTTTTCTGTCAGAAAGTATTTTTCCTTTGATAGAAACTTTTATCGCACGTAAACATGTTCCCATTCTTTTCTGGACATGGCCAACACATTCTTGTTTTTTTATTGTTAATCCAGGATAAGGGTTATTTATAACAACTTCAAGAAATGATTTACTGTCGCCATCACCCAGATAAAATAAATATCTAAGTTCTCTTGTAGTAATGGATCTTTGAAAGATTTTAAGTATACCAGCAATTTCCATTGAACAAGAGCTTCCTTTATGATAAATAAAGCAGTTGTGTTCTGCTTTCCAACAGTAATATTCAGAAGTGCCTTTTTTGCATTTCCAATATTGGCACTGTTTACAAATTTTTGTTAATGTCTCAATACCTATTCATTTACCATTTGAAATAGCAGTAACGACTCCATTCATGGAGCTCAATCCACGATGCTACCATGATCCATCAAAACTTCCAGTAACATTTTTTATAAAGAACTATAATTTACTGAACATTCTTCTGCTGCCTTTTCATTGATTTTTCAGACTCTGAAACATAAGATCTGTGGATTTTTTCATTTGTAACGTTGTAACATTTTAAAGATATTGGTTGAGGCGTATTGGACATAAACCAACTTTATCGACAATGTCTTTAAAAATTTGAGTGTTAAAAAAAACATAGCATTTAATACCTTGACTGCAATTTGTATCTAGTTCATAATTGAATTCGTCATATTTTATTTTTTTAGCTGATGCAGATATACTTATTTCGGTTGTTTCTTTTGTTGTAGCATGGGACCTAAATTAATTTTGAGTGAATTTGTTACAATAAAATTTTATTATTCTTGCTTTTGATTTCAGTTTTCTGCTAGTTAAGCTCATTATAAGTAAAAAAAATTGGTTTTATTTAATAATGAGAACTAATTTTTTTTTTTTTCTTTATAATAAGTATTTACAATTTTATAAAGTTACATTATCTCAGGTAAGATTAATTTATGTTTTACAATATATAAGTTTTACAATTGTTTGAGTTTATATACATTTATAATTTTAAATATAATTTTTTGATAGTTTTCGGTTTTATTTTTTATCTTTTTTTTTTTTTTGATTTTATATTTTTTTGTGTTTTTCAGTTTTATAATTTTTTGTGTTTTTTCTTTTTTGTTTAGCCACTGTGCTGAAGGATGTCGTAAACTAAGGTTTTTTATTGAATTTTTATTTGAAAGAGAAAGATTTTGTTAAAAATATTAATTAAAGAAATTACAAGACACAAACACCACTTTACAAAAGCTGCATATAACACTTATATGTTGAAATCATATGCAATAAAATAATGGCTGGCAGTGATTGTCTAATCATAAATAATAATATTTTTGTTGCAAAAAAATAAAGCTTTGTAGGGAACAGGAGGTCTTTACTAAACATTTAAAACTGAATTTTGAGCCAGTGTTAAGATTTAGCTCATATATTTAGTTTTAGTTTCCCGTTCTCTACTCGGCAAAATCCATTAATAATACAAAAAAGTTGACAGAAAATGTCCATAGTGTTTCTATGGACATGGTAATTATATTTTAAACTAATAATATTTCTAATGCTCCTGATTACTACCCTGATCACAGCCATTGGATCAATTTTTATGTTACTAAACAAGTGGTGGCATTTACTGTTCCATATTGCACTCATTATTGTTTGAGTGAGTGTCAACAGCAGCTGCGAAGTGGTGATTTTTCTCTGATAAATTCGCAGTCTCGATTGAGAAAATCGAATTTATCGGAGAAAAATTGTTCTGGAATGAAAAGGAGTTATATGCATATTTAAAATACTCCTAAATTTTAACAGAGGGAGGACAGTAAGCAGAGATATGGATGTTGTCCTCGATTTTACCACAAGTTTTGCATTTGTTATTTTTGACTATCTATTGCCTTGTGCTTTTGGCTAGCAAGGCCGCAGAACGTAGACTGTTGTGTAAAAAACGAAAGTGGATATTTTGAGTCGGTTTGCATGCGTGGGAGGTGAAGTTTTTTTTTCCAAATTTGGGTCCACAGCATTGTTGTTTTTGTTGAACTGTTCCAGAAAAGTTCTATTGGCACGACTGTCTTTTTGTTTTTTTCCACTTCTACGTAAAAGTTTTTTTTTGTTTTTAGGGGAATGTTAAAAAGGACCCGTTTTTGCCTAATGTTTCTATTGTTGTTTTGTAGTACTGAGACGTTTTGTTGTCTCAGTGTTTTGGAAAATTGCTTTAAAATGTTCCAGCTTTGGTTTTGGTTCGTAAATTTTATAAGTGAACTAACCAACCAATACCTTGAAAAGTAGTAATAATTTTGTTCTCTTTGCATTCTTTCTGTTGAAAGTGTGTTTTGAGGCGAAGTGCAAGACTTTGCTCCTTTGGTGATAGAATTCCGAGACCCCCACTTTTGACAGGTAAAAAAAGTGTCTCTCTTTTGACCGGATTGAAATTGGTCTTTTGCCACAGATTTTCGAAAATAGCTCTGTGTAGAAGTTCTATCACCCATTCGGGAACGGACAGAACTTTTGCCAGAAACCACACTTTTGACATTGCTAACGAATTTATCAACATAGTCTTCCCCCTAAGTGACAAAGTACGTAGTCCCAGAAACTTGAGTTTTTTCTCTATTTTGTTTAGAGTTACAAGCCAGTTGAAATTGGTAGTATCGCTCAATCTGGTGTAAAAAGTAACACCTAATATTTTGAAACCGGTGTTATTGTTCCTTTCTATGTCGTCCAATTCTGGGTACATTTTAGGATCAAAACCCCCAAGAGCAAGACCCTTGGTTTTTGAGGCATTGATCACTGAACCACTTGCTTTTTCAAACAGTTTAGTTTTTTCGAAAAAAAAGTGGACTGATTTTACGTTCCTGGCAAAAAAGTTCGAATTGTCTGCGTACTGCCGTAATTTGAGGGGTTTCGGTTTACCTGGTAATGAGAAGCCCGATATTCTGCTGTTTTCTCTGACCACCAAAGCGAGAGCTTCGACAAAAACATACAGTAAGAGAGAGGGGGTTGCCCTGTCTAACTCCCTTTTCCGTAGGAAAGGAGACCGAAAGGAAACCACAATTCAGAACAGATGCTGAAACTTCTGAATAAAAGGTGTTAATAAAAGATACGAAATTTTCTCCGAGATTTAATTTTCGGAGAATCTGAAGCAGAAACGCACGATCGACTTTATTAAACGCCTTTTCTTGATCTATTGACAAAACAAAACTAGGTAGATTTTTAAATTCCGCGTAATCTATAAGATCACAGACTAAATGTAAATTTGAGAATATTGTTCTACCTGGGATTCCGCAAGTTTGATTTGGTTCTATAATTTTCCCCATCACTTTTGCAAGTCTTAGGGCCAACGCTTTTGTGATTATTTTGTAATCAGCGCCGATTAAGGATATGGGCCTCCAGTTTTTGCATTCGGTAAGATCTCCTTGTTTGGGAATCAGTGAAATAATTGATTTTTTTATGGAGTGGCTGGTATTTTTTTCTACGAAAGTATTTCGTAGACAAGTTCTTCAAAATCTTTTTCTAGAGTGTGCCAAAAAGTTTTAGAAAAACTCAGCTGGAAGTCCGTCATAGCTCGGAGGTTTTCCGTTTTCAAATTTAAAAAGGGCTTATTTCAGTTCCGCGTTGGTTAGGCGGGTATTTAAAATTTGATTTTCATCATCACTTAAACGTTTAATGATGTGTGACAAGACATAATTTTGGCTGTCTTTGCATAAACTAATTTTGGTGTAAATGTTTTTATAATATGAAACTAGGGAGCTTAGTACTTCACCAAGTTCACTCGTCAATGTGCCTCATTCTTGCGAATTTCGGTAATTAACTTGTTCCGCTGTTGAACTTTTTCCAAATTATACAAAAATTTTGAAGGTTTTTCTCCTTCGATTAGTTTTTGTTTTGTGCAATTAAACGCTCTGGGAAACTGGAGAAAGAAAAGAGCATCGCGTTATACTTCGATTATCTAAATTCGGGTTAGCGTTTTGTCGCTCCCGTTGGGTTTCGTTTTCAATCCTTTTGATGTTTTTTTGTTTTTTTTTGCATTTTCCTGTATCGATATATGTTGTAATTCAGCCCTAATAAAAAGTTTCCAGTAGACCCACCATTTTAAAATTGACTTATACGACCGTTTTTTAAATTGTTGACCGTTTTTTATTTTAATTACCGTTTTTTATTTTAATTACCGTTTTAAATTGTTGACCGTTTTTTAAATTGACTTATAGGACCGTTTTTTAAATTGCCAATCCTGAATTAAGAGCTTAATTTTCTGCCTATGCACCTCTATTTCCAAAAGGGAACAATTTAATTTCCAGTATCCTGGTCCTCTCCTAGCTTTACTAAAATTGACGGTTGTTGTTAGAAACTCGTGGTCGGAAAAAGGGTTGGTGAGAATTTAGGTGTATGTTGCTTTTTGACGATTTTATCAGGGCAGTAGGTTCTATCGAGTCTACATTTTACTTTCTGATTTCGCCATTATAGGTGTTTACTTGAGATTATAGGTGTTTACTTGAGATTATAGGTGTTTACTTGAGATTATAAGTGTTTACTTGAGATTATAGGTGTTTACTTGAGATTAGTATCATTACTATTTGTAAATATCCTTGATGTAAGATCTTTATTCAGAATAAATTTGATTTGATTTGATTTGATCGTCGTCAATACTGTCTTTTGTTATCTTATTGCTTTTTCGAGAGATTCCTCTTTGTTATCTTTATTTATTTCAGTTTCTCCTTCGCATGATACTTCATTTTTGGATTAAACGTATTATTTTTTCTCTTTTTTGGGTTAAACGTATTATTTGTCTTATTCTTGGCTCTTCGATATTTTTGTCTCCTTACTACATACTTTTGGCTGTTCGATTTCTATGGGATCTTTATTTTTCTTAATTTCAATGGTAGTATTCAGCATTTCTGTTTTTGGGCTTGACAGTGGTTATACCTCAGGTGTTGACTCGTTTGGTTCTAAAGACATTTTTTCTGAAGCATCATGGTTTATCGGTGCGGCTGGATTTTCAGGTTTTGAAAAGGATTGAGGTTGCCTGTTGTGTTTATACCTCAATGTATAGCCATCTACATTTTGATAACGAGGCAATGGGTTTATATGAGGATTTTTCCAATTATTTATTATAATTATTACATTGCCAGTAAATATAAACTCGCCGTGGACCTTACTTTTTGACAACTGTAAGACTCGAAAATTCCTCTTCCATTTGCTACGTGTTTTCCTAAAGCTGTGATCGCTGTGGATTCACCACTGACTAAGAGACCTATAGGTATATTTTGGACCAGAATGTGAACATAACGGATGAAATTTTGTGTTATTGATAGAGACACATTTTTGATTGTTAATTCGGTTTCAAGAAATTCGGAAACTTTGTTTGGAGTGTTGACTACAAACTCGAAGTATCGATTGCTCTAATGCCTGGTTATACCCCAGACGTAACATAAAAGGTTTTTCATCGCAATAGCATCCAAGAAATCTTCGACACTGCAATTCAAATCACCATATCTGCAAATCAGTACTGGGTAGTTGTCGTTAGAAGACGTGGGTTTAAAAATCTCAAGGTTAATTCTATCGCTTTCAACTCCAGTAACAGGTGCAACTACGCTGGCATAACTTTTAGCCATTACAAAAAATAAACTAAAACCCAAAACCACAACGCGAACAAAAGTGATTGAAGTTAGTATCACTTCAGTGCAATAAATTATTTTCCACTAATAAATCCAATAAAACAAAAACAAAAACCACAAGCAAGACTAAAAAGTTTCAGTATCTGTTTTTTTTCGTAGTCGTATGAGTACTTAACGTAGTATGAAATATATAACGTAGTATGAGATACGTAACTTAGATACATAATATGAAAAAAAAACTTCACCTCTCACGCATGCGGACCGACTCAAAACATCCTCTTTAGTTTTTTACACAACAATTTACCTTCTGCGGCTTTGCTAGCCAAAAGCACAAGGCAACAGATCGTCAAAAATAACAAATGCAAAACTTGTGGTAAAATCGAGGACAACATCCATATCTTTGCCTACTGTCCTCCTTCTGTTGAAATTTGGGAGTATTTTAAATATGTATATAACTCCTTGACATCCCGAAACAATTTTTCTCCGATAAATTCGATTTTCTCGATTGAAACAGCGAATTTATCGGAGAAAAACCCCGCTTTGCAGCTGCTGTTGACACTCACTCAAACCATCATGAGTGCAATATGGAACAGTAGATGCCACCGCATGTTTAGTAACATAAAAATTGATCCAATGGCAGTGATCAGGCTAATAATCAGGAATATTATTACCCTAAAATATAATTATCATGTCTGTAGAAACACCGCCGACATTTTCTGTGAGTATTTTTGTATTAAAAATGTTTTCTGTCAAGAAGAGAATGGAAATCTGAAACTAAACATATGAGCTAAAATAAAACAACGGCTCGTATATGTTTAGTAAAGATTTCATTCCCTCTGCAATTTTTTCTATGTTATACAACAAAATTATTATTATATATGATTAGAAAATCACTGCCAGCCCTTATTTTATGAAATATTATTTAATGCCAGCCCAACACTATAGATAAACACATAAGTGTTTATCTATAGTGTTCGTAATGTTTGTGTATAAGTCCTGTAATTCTTTTTAATTTGTTTTGATATAAATCTTTTTTTCCTTATGAACCTTTCTTCAACCTATTTTAGAATTAGTCCTTTTTATAACCTAATCTAAACTCTCGATTTCTTTCCGCACAAAGACAAGAAAATAAAAAACACAAAAAAACATAAAACCAAAAAACACAAAAAATATAAAATCAAAAAACACAAAAAAATATAAAATACAAAAAACATATAATAAAATAAATAAAAAATAGAAAATGTATATATTTACGAACATTTGTAGAAACTATAAATTGTAAAACTATAGAGAACCTGAGTTAATGTAATTTTAAAGAAAAAATTGTAAATATCTATTTTTTTGTAATAAAAGAAAAAAAAAAAAAGATACAAGGTATAACATTTTCTGTAGATACATAACATTTTCTGTCAACTTTTTTGCATTAATAATGTATTTTGCCAAGTAGAGAACGGGAAACTAAAACTAAATATATGAGCTAAATCTTAACAAGGGCTCAAAGTTCAGTTTTAAATGTTTAGTAAAGACCTCCTGTTCCCTACAAAGCTTTTTTTTACAACAAAATTATTGTTATTTATGATTAGACAATCTCTGCCAGCCATTATTTTATGATATATGATTTCAACATATAAGTGTTATATGTAGCTTTTGTAAAGTGGTGTTTGTAATTTGTAATTTGTAATTGCTTGTAATTTCTTTAATTATTATTTTTAACAAAACCTTTCTCTTTCAAAATACTCTTAACAAATGTTAACCAAATCTTCAAATAAAAATTTAATAAAAAACCTTAGTTACTTTACGACATCTTTGCGCACAGTGGCTAAACATAAAAGAAAAAACACAAAAAAATATAAAACCGAAAAACACAAAAAAATATAAAATCAAAAAAAAAAACACAAAAAAAATATAAAACTGAAAAACACAAAAAAAAAATTTTTTGTTTTTGTTTTTATATATGTATATATGAATATGTATACGTTATTATATATATAGATATTATAGTAGATCAGAAATATTAATTTAAAATAATAATTAAAATAGTTAACGCAGAGATGACTAAACCATAAAATACAGAAGAAAAAAATGTTTTATTTCCTAAAAATAAAGATTTCGATATAAAAGCGTAAACCTTTAACATTTTGTGAACATGATTTCCAACGAAGAAGCAACTATGACAAGCTTGATGTTGTAATCTACATGACTGCAAAACAGATTGGATTCCCTTCAATATCGGCCCCATTCCTTATGTTAATTTAAATTTAGAGCATTCCGCAATTTCTTCCTCCTTCAAAATTAGGTTCAAATATTGATGTATAAAAAATGTGGATAACAAAGTCATTTAAATATTAAAAAAAAAAAAAAAAAGTCCATAAAATGAAAATCTATGCCCTCAAAATTACTTCCAGTGCTATTTAATGTTGATACCTTTTCTACTCTCTTCGACTTTAACAGTGCAATTATCTCATAGTACATTAACTGCAAGTAATATGTGTTTTCAGGGTTGCAAAGTACTTCAATGATTATTGTATCTTGAATAAGAAGAATTTTCAAATTTACATTATAAATGGCATAATCTATCTGACAAATTTCTGCTTGGTTCTCAGCATATTTGTCAAACTCACATATATATATATATATATATATATATATATATATATATATATATATATATATATATATATATATATATATATATATATATATATATATATATATATATATATATATATATATATATATATATATATATATATATATATATATATATATATAGGAAACTCGCAGAAGACTAAGCAAAGTCTTTTCATCGAGAACTTTAAAATTCAAAATAAACTAAAAATTTAAAGAGTAAATACACACATTATTTTTTTGAGGTCTACTGTTCAGTAATATTTTACTTAGTATAGTTGCTAACAATTTTTTTTTTTTTTTTTTTAAATTTATGTTTTATTTCTATTTAATTTATTTTCATAGCTTAAATTGTTCTTTTTACATTTTATTATATTAATTGTTCTTTTATATTTAATACATATCGATAAAATTGGTATTGCTAATTATGAGATCTTTTAGTTTTTTCTTCAGGGCAATAAGATTATCCAATTTAGTAAGTTCTATATTTTGAGGTATTGTTTTGTTGTATAAATAAAGGCCACGGTATACAATTGAAAATCTCGAAAATTTTGTTTTTTTTATGGGCAATGTAAAGTTTTCGGTTCAATTTTTAGTAATGGTAGCATGCTTGGTATTTTGTTTTTTTGCTGGTTAGAATCACACAAGATGTATTTTGTTTTTTCTTGATTTAAAGATAATTTATTTACTTTAAACCAAATGTTTAGACTCTCAAGATCATCATTTGCAGATTTAAAAAGAGATTTTCAATTGATGCTGATGAACAAAATAAATTTGTGTCATCAGCAAACATTATTGCATCGAGTTTTTTTAGTGATTGTGGAAGATCGTTAATATAAATTAAAAATAAAAGAGGACCAAGAATGGAACCTTGGGGAACTCCGCATTTTATTTTTAGTAAATTAGAATATTTATTATCGTTCGAAATAACACACTGTTTTCTGTTGCACAGATAAACCAATCTAGGCTAGTATTTTTTATTCCGTATTTTTCCATTTTTTTTAGTAAGATATCATGAATTATTGTGTCAAATGCTTTGGATAGGTCTATAAAAGTTCCTAATACAAATTGCTTTTCATTAAAAGAATCACTTATGCTATTAACTAAATCTAAAATTGCTGTGTTGCTGTGTGCTTGAAAGCCGAATTGTTTTTTATTTATGAACTTGTTTTGAATTAGGTATTCATATAATCTATTGTAGATTATTCTTATTATTAGTATTTTAGAAAAGGTTGGAAGTATTGAGATTGGTCTGTAATTGTTTATTAGAAATGTTTCACCGGTTTTAAAAATAGGTACAATTTTAGCTACTTTTAATTTATCTGGTACAGTTCCTGTTATAATTGATGACTTAAATATTTCGAAAATAGGTTTGCGTATCTCCGAAAAGACATTGGCGACGATATTACTGCAAATGTCATCTATACCTGGAGACTTGTTTGTTTTAAGAGAGTTTATTGCATTTTCGAGTTCATCAATTTTTAGTTCTTTAAATATTAATTCGTTGTTGACACTAGTTAGATAAGTTTCAAATGAGTTGTTTGGACAATTGACTTTTGAAGCTAGATTTGGGCCTATGTTGACAAAAAAACTATTAAATTTTTCTGAAATTGCATTATTATTGTCATACTCTTTATTATCTATGACAATTTGAGCAGGTAAACTATTTATTTTGCAGGTTTTTATCCCAATTATTTCTTTCATGATATCCCAAGTTTTCTTAATATCACCATTTGTGTTTTTATTTTATTTGAATAATAGTTTTTCTTTGAATATTTTTTAATTTTTTCAAACAAGTTTTTATATTGTTTGTAAACATTTAGGTTTGCCTCATTTCTATTTTTTAAGTATTTAATATAAAGTTTTTATTGTTTTTTTGAGGATTTTTTAATACCTTTGGTGATCCATGGAGTCAAGTAACAAAGCTAAAATTTCATTATTTTCCTAAAGACTCTGAAAAAAGAAATCAGTGGGTAAATCAAGTTGGAAAAGGTTTATTAAATTTTACAGTTTATGATAATAAAGTGGTTTGCTCTAATCATTTTGAGTTTATATAACCTACTTTTGCTTCACCAATTCCAACTTTGTTTTGATTATTCGTAATACATATGAGGAATCTTCTACAAATAGAAGAAAACTTAAAAAATTGGATCTTATTGTGGAATCAGATTCAAACAGTTTCTCCGCAAATTTAACTATATAAAGTGAAAGTTATGATACATCTATTTGGTGTAATGAACCAATACGAGGATCAATGATTTTTGCTAATTTAACTAGAGATTCTGATGTTTAGTTTCTTACTGGCCTAGCAAATTCAAATATCTTTAAAATGCTGTTTTCTTATTTGCAGAGGAAAGGAAATGTAATGCACTACTGGAAGGGTAAGAAAAATACAACTAAAGACTTCACCAAGAGATTTAAAAACAGTATCATTAAAATCTCAAACATTGCAGCAAGGATTTCTTCTTGTAATGATGCATATACATATTTATGCTTTTAACTGAAGATCTTGCTCATTGTTTTATGGTTTCTACTTTTGTAGTCTGTTCAGTATTTGTAACATGGATAAAACTATTTTCTTGAGTTAAAATGGATTATACCTTTTCCAAACAGAAATATTATAAATAGAAATTTACCAACCATGTTCAGGAAGTGCTATTCAGAATTCTCTGTAATAATTTATTGTTCTGAACTCTTTATTGAAACACCGTTTAGTTTGGAGATAGCTGCAGCTTGTTTGTCAAATTATAAACACCATTATACTGTGAAAGATTTAGTTAGAATAATGTCCAATGGTGCAGTTTCTTTTTTGTCTAATTGCTGACAGAGCTAGTGATGTTTTCAAAGTTAAAAATTGCCGATTTTTGAAATACTTACAACCTGGTGATATAGTTATTGCAGATTCAAAAATAAAGATCTTCTAATGCAGTTTTCAAAATTAAAGATCCTCTAGCAAATTACCAGTGTAACATTTTACACTGGTAATTTGTACACAATTTTTCAGATGACATAATATGATGTACGGAAAACCTCAGAAATTGCAAATGTTAGAATTTATGTTGAGCAAGTTATAGGGCGTATGAAAAACTTTCGCATATTAAAAAATGAAATGCCAGTCACATTGTTGCCCTTACGTGATAGATTATTTCATACTGTAATAATATTATTTGATAAAAACAAAGCATAAGTTGTTTAAATAATTGAAAACATAAGCAATATCTTCTTTTTTTGTTAAATAAAAATTTTTACAGAAGTATGTACATGTAATATATGTATGTATATGTAAACATATATATATATGTTTGTGTTTTTGTTAATTCATTTATTATTGCTCATTTTTTTTAAAACATTGAGAATTTATAGAATACACATATCATAATATATATATATATATATATATATATATATATATATATATATATATATATATATATATATATATGTATATATATATATATATATATAAATATATATATATATATATATTTATATTTATATTTATATATATATATTTATATATATATATATATATATATATATGTATATATATATATATATATATATATATATATATATATATATATATATATATATATATATATATATATATATAAATATTGATTCTACAGCATTCCCAATGAAACCAGAGACTGCAAATATTGCATTCAATACTGTTATCTTTTCAGTATCAAATTCATTTTCATTTAAGCATGGCTTGTCACACAATGGACATGTATGTAAATGTATAAATCCAAGCAGGTAACGTTGCACATAAATTTTAAAAAGCAGAATTAAACATGGAAGCACTCTTTGTTGATGATCTTCATCAAACGTGATTTAGTTTACTAGAACATCTTTCTTTGTATAGACTACAAAATATTTTGAGTTATAACCAGTGATTGCCATTTGGCCAATTATTTGGGTGTAGTATTTGTGATTTTTTTTAACATGACTTTGTTGTCAACCATCTCCAAGACATCATTTTTCTTCCGTGAAATATTTATTTCTTCATCACAAATATTGAAGGGGCATTTATATTCTACACAAGCTCTCAGGCAACACTGACATTAAAAAATGTCCGGAAAAGCACCAAGATATGGGAGTGGTTTATGCAAGAAATTAATAACAAATTATTAACTTCGGATTTTGATATTTTACCTTCTCAGTTGGCATAAATGCTTTAGCTGCGTTTTTCTTAACTTCTTTACCCCATTTGATAGATGCTACATTTTTCAATTCAACAGTTTCGGCAATAGCCTTAAGAAGTGGCGTAACTCTGCATTTAACGTCTTTTTTGCGGTTTGCTAAAAAAGATGTAACCGTTTTGTGAACAGAATAAAAGCAGAATGATGTTTTTCGTCCTCTGCGTTGTTCCCACCATTGCTTTGAGTGTTATTGGTTTCTTGTAGCTATTTCTAATTCTTGTTGTTAAAGGGCATTAAACGTAAGCATATCAAGAAATCTATCAGTCACACTACGTCGATCCGTCGGCGAAAAACTTATTTATAGTTCCAAAGTATAAATACACTTTTTTCAGTTTGTAGTGACCAATATAAATAGTTTCAAAGGCTTTGCTTTCTAAGATAAAAGCAAATATTTGTAACAGGCTATTGTTTTATATCAATAAAGTCAATGGGCTTCAACGGATCAAAATCTCTTTTAAAAGATTTCAAAAGAATTGTGTAGTCAGTGTTAATTTTTTTGCAAATATTTTTTGGCACTTTTAACAACTTCAATTTTCTGCTCATATGCCATTAAAGCTTTGGCAGCAAGGGAGCTATGATTTCGAGAAGATGTTAAACCGCGCTATTGGAGATAAAACTGTTCTCCGCTTGACATTTCCATAAAGTTCTCAAGAGTTTCAACTTTTTCATCGCCAGTTTGCGTTGCATCCATATCTATTTGTTAGTTTGTTTTAAGAAATTTTAATTCAGTTTTATAACAATGAAACAGTTTTGAAATTAAGCTCATTAAATTTGGACGCAAAAGGACCATTTTCCTTCTTTTTAATAAGGTTAAAGATTATAAGTTTTTTGACAGAAATAAAAAGGAAGAAGTGTTATTTCGACATTAATTGAGTTTATTATATATAAAACACTTTGGTTTTATATATATAATAAACTCAATTAATGGTGTTATATATATGGCTTTATTTTTAAATAACAAATATTATTTGAAAAAACTACTTTTATTAAATAATAATTTGTTTTTGAAATAAAAATAAAAATGTTAAAAAATCGCAGTTACGGCATAAATTTAAAGTTTGTTTGATTACTGATTACCCAAGATGCATTTCGCAACCGCGATAAAGGTCTATTGTTAAGTTAGTCATTATTTAAAATCATTAAAATAGCGCTTCGCCTAATAAAACTTCGCGCGTTTACTTTCTAAAATCTCTACAATAAATTTTATCAAATTTAATAACAGCAAATTTACCTTCGTTTCGTAACCGTTTAACTTCTTCCCAAAGCTTCTTTCTTTCTAACATCGTTTCTTTTGCAAAATCTTCATTAATATAAATGCCGGTTCCTTTAAGTTTATTTACTGAGCTTAATATTTTATTTTTATCAAGATAATTCAAAAGCTTTAAAACGATTGATCTTGGTGTTTTATTATCTTTAACTGCACCGACTCGGTGCGCTCGTTCCACCACTACTTCACTTAATATATTTAGTTTTGTTTTAAAGATGTCTTTTACAGCCTTTTCACAATCACTCCAGTTTTCTTCAGGGTTATCTTTTATGCTATCGATACGTAAGTTATTACGTCTCAAACGATTCTCTAAGTCAATAGATTTTTTTTTCAACATCAAAATTTCATTATCATATTTTGTTTTTATATGAATAAATTCATCCCTAGCTTTTTCTTCTTGGAAATTTAAGCTGACTTTTATTTCGTCAACTTCATTTTCAACTCTTCTGATATTTAACTTGTTATTGTTTATTTCAGCGTCCATTTTGTCTAACCTTGCTGTTGTTATTTTGAAGTTCGAACTTTTTATTGTAGTGAAGTTTTTTTCATGATCTTTGAGTAATCTCTCCGTTTCTGCTAGTATACTTTTTTTTTTGTTCTTCTAGTTTGCTTGTGATAATTTTTTCTATATTTTTAATATTTATTTCCATTTTTATTGTAAATAAAGTTATTCTCAAAAAAAGAATGTCTTACACGTCTTGTGCCGCAAACGCAAAAAATATAAAATCAAAAAAAAAAAAAAAATTATAAAACCGAAAACTATCAAAAAATTATATTTAAAATTTTAAATGTATATAAACTCAAACAATTGTAAAACTTATATATTGTAAAACATAAATTAATCTTACCTGAGATAATGTAACTTTATAAAATTGTAAATACTTATTTGAAGACAAAAAAAAAAAAATATATATATATATATAGATATTAGAGCACTTGCTTTTTAAGCAGGAAATCTAGGTTCGAAACAAGCTCTTGACAAATTTTCGCGCCATGGCAAGGAATTAGGCGTGAACTTTCTGGTTAAATGTACTTTCGCGGTGTTCTGTGACAAGACCGTAAAGACTTCTTGGGGCACCTAAAATAAAAAATAAAATAAAAAGATACACTTAGTATATAAGTATATAAGTATAAGATATAAGTAGTATATAAGTATAAGATCTAATTTTGATCTTATTTTCAGAATCAGCAATGTCAAATTGACCAGAAAAATTGATAATTTAAATTTTGAACTTTTTGAGATATGTACCACCTTAAGGCTGATAATGGAAAAAAATCTAATTTTCAAAAAGCTTGCAAGAATTTTAGCATTTTATTTGGACAATTATTATACCGTAGCAAAAAGTTAGTCATTGGTTGTAAAGATCATCAGCAAAAGATAATATCTGACATTCATTTTGGTCTTAGCGAAAATTCTAAAGCAAAAGCAATGGCTTCGCACCGTGGAAAAGATGCAATTTATCACAAAATCTTTTGCAGGTTTTACTTTTCAAACTCAACTTTTGGGGAGTTTAATTTTCAGATTCAACTTTGGGGGAGTTTAATTTACAAGTTCAACTTTGGGGGAGTACTTATATCCTGGAGGAGTATTTATATCCTAGGAAACAAATACTCTCGTGAGTAATTATTTTCTAGGATATAAATACTCCTGGAGTACATATTTCCTAGAAAATAAACACTCCGGGAGTATTTATTGACGGGAGAAACTTTAGACTGCTACACCGGTATGTTATCAGTAAATTTATTAGCAAATTTTGACATTTTTATAATTGATACGCAACATGGTATTTTATTTGAATCAAAACTTGTTCATAATTTCAAAATTAACTGACGTTTCTTTGAGTTCTAAAAAATGTCAAGCTTGTGACATTTTTTTTTAGATAAAAATACAGCTCAACGACAATTATGGATGCGTTGCGAATTCTGTGACAAATGGTTGTGTGGATCTTGCTGTTCTACTATGGTCAACTATACGCGCAAGAATTGCCAATAAACATACGAAGCTCATTTAAAGCAAAGTAGTGTTTTTTTATTAATTGAAAAAACTCATTTAAATTAATTGATAAATATATTTTTGATTTTATTACCCATTAACGTAGCAAATATGATAAAGGCCGAAGTAATAAAATAGTTGACTAATTACAATAAAAGTAAAAAATACTACTACTTATATTTAAAAAGACCTTTTTTATGTGCATTTTCTTGTTTTCTTTGGTGCCCCAAAAATATTGAGTACTAGTTTTTATTTTTCATTTTTTTATTTTTACAATATCAGTTATCAATATAATTTTCTGTATTTTTCACGAAAAAAAATTGAAATTTTTTTATTTATGCGTGATAAATAAATGTTCAAAGCTTAAGTGACCAAACTTTACCGATTTTACAGTAGGGGAACACGGGGTAAGATGGCGAATGGGGAAAGATGACTTTTGATAAAACAACTCGTGGTGTTCCCCAGGGATCCATCCTTTCATCCATTTTTCATTTATCCATAGTTATCTATCCTATTGCAATATTGCATGGGGAAGTAGCAACTATGGAAAGCTTAAAAATATTTATAGTAAACAAAAAATTGCATGCAAAATTATTTTTGGCGTTAAGAGAACTGCTCATGGAGAGCCTTTTTTAATGGAACTTAATGCACTCATTGTTTATAAACTTAACATATATCAAGTTATGCTGTTCATGTTTAAATCTAAACATGGTTGTCGCCTAATATATTTTACTCTTACTTTACTAAAATTTCTATATAAAGATTCTATTTCAAACTCAGTTCATTCCAAATTCAATATCGTGGAGCATTTCTATGGAATGAATTTTTTCAAAAAATTAATAAAAATAACATTCTTTAAAACATATCTTTTGAACAATTCAAAATAGTATGTAAACGTTTCTTATTAGGAAAAAATTTTGATCTAAAATATTTATTTTAAAATTTGATTATAAAATAATAAAAAAATATATAAACTGAATAGGTTTTCATCTACTTTTTTTGTTTGTTTTTTTTTGTGAAAAAGTCATAACTTATTTTTTTTTGATCTTCTGACTTTTATTTTTCATTTAAATATGTTGTTAATGAAAACTTATGCTATTTTAATATCTTATTATAAGTTTTATAATATCTTTGTAGAAATATATATATATATATATATATATATATATATATATATATATATATATATATATATATATATATATATATATATATATATATATATATATATGTATATATATATACTTTTATGTTTAAAGTTTTTAAATTGTAATATTAACTGACGGCTTCAATGTTAACGGGGCTCGGTGATAAGACCGGTGTTAACGGGGGCTCGGTGATAAGTATGTCTTCTTCTTGCTCCGGCCATTTATTATATATGTAAACGATTTTTCTCATTGTAAATAGTATTATACGGCAAAATAAAATTAAAAAAAAAAAAAAAAAACTTAACAAAAAAACTTAAAAATGGGTGAAAACGAAACTATATTTCCATCTTGTATTTTAAAACGCCAATTGGTTTTTTAAAATTTTATTAACGCAATTTTATGCGCATAAGTTTACTTTTTGAGCTAAAAAAATACCTTGCTTCCGGTTATTCAAAATGAATGGTGTCGTTCAGGTGAAACTTTTTTAGAAATATTTTTTTGTGAAGCGTGTTTATTTTGTGTTACTTTAGTTAGAGTAGTAAGTATTTTTTAAATTTTTATAAAATTGGAGGCAGAATTTGCAAAATAAGTCATCTTGCCCCGGTCACGTGACCAGATAACAAATTTATGAACTTATTATTTTAAATTTTATTTTAATTTTTTCAACTTGCTAATTAAAAATCAACGCAGGCAATGAGTTATTATGGTATCATGAACACGCTGACAAAGCATTACTGTTTCATGACTGATAGTTTTACAATAACTCAGGCTTTTCAAAACGTTCGCCATCTTGCCCCGTGTTCCCCTATTTTTTTAAAAAAAGATATAAAAGCAATTAACTTGAAATTTTCAGGGTGTGCTCCTTAAAAATTACTTGAGGAGCTGTGCCAGTACAGTACAAGAGGACAAAAGTGGAACTACTCAGGATAATATCTTAAGCTTTAAATGCTTTTCCTTAAAGAAAAAAAAGTTTTCGTTCTTTGATTTTTTCTTTATCTGCTATTTTTGGTAGATAATTTTTTTTTTTTAATTTTATTTAGGTGTCCCAAGGAAGTCCTTACGGTCTTATCACAGAGCACCGCGTAAGTGTATTTAATAGGAAGTTCACGCCTTCTTCCTAACCGATGTCTCGAAACTTGCTCAGAAACTCACAGATCCTTTATTTATAAGGCAAGTGCGCTGCCACAGCGCCATGGCTAGTAAAAGATTCTGCTTATAGGTCTGTATTAGCATCATAAAGATATGAAACTTTTAAGTTCATTTGATGTGTATTTTAGGAGTAAGAACCTTTTATATTTTACTTAGTTTTCTTAAAGTTTTTACTTAGTTTGCTAAAGGCTTGATTTTTTAAAACTTTTTAATTTGAAAATTCAATGGAAACAACTATCAATCAAACGCATATATATTTTTTTTAACCTATGAGTCATCTTAAACGAGTCGATTTTTTTTTGACGGTTCGTTTACTTTTTTAGCGCCGGATTCAGTTTTAATTTATTAAAACTTTTTAATCTATTCAGCAAAAAAAGAGTGTGCTTATTGTTCCGACATCCCGTCGCCAAATGGCAATTCTTACAACACACGTGCGCAGTGTTTAAGCTATTTTTTAGACTTTTCGGATTCTTATTTCATATTCTAATTTTTTTAGAGGTTTAGGTTTGACTTAAATTGAATAAAAGTGATTAGGCAATAATATATACTCCGTCTATAATCATATACTCCATCAAATATATATACTCCGTCCGTCTACATAAACGAAACAACGACTATTTTTAAAGATTTCAGTAAACATTTTGTAACTTTTTATTTTAATTTAAAAAGGATTTAATGATTTTTGTTAGTCCAAAAATGAAGTATAATAAATCTCAGGATTTTTTATTGAGCTGTGAGATACATGCATTAGTTAGTATTCAAATACAAACATTAGTTTGTATTTAGATTCAAGCATATCGCGACGTTTGAACTACCTTGTTCTATCTCAACTTTTTGAAAAAAATTGAGTTATTGATAGTGTTATGTACCTCAGAATAATGTTTTTCTACTGTATTGAAACCTAAGTTATTAGTAAAGAAGTTGCGGAGAAAACATTAGTTATAAAAATGTTTTTATATGTTAAAAAAAGTTTTTATATTTTAAATCGTTTTGTCTAAAAAACTCAAAAATGTGGACAAAAATAAAATGATTCTAAGACACAGAATAGAATAATGAAGCTTCTCTTTGGAATAAAATTGTTTGAAAACATTTTAATTTTTCACTTGAATAATGTTAATTTTGAACAATGTTGAATAATCTCTCATTTAAGAATAAGCCTTAAGAAATCATTTTGTCTCTTGATGATATACTTTTGTATTTTTAACATTTAATAAGTTACTTTATTATTTCATGTACTTATGTATGTGTCGGAGCTTAATGAGGTTTTCTATTTAAGAGTGGTTCTCGATGACATGACCCGATTGATCTTATTGTGTAAACATTTTTGTTTTTAACTTTTTTTTATTGTAAAACAGTTTACTGAAATGTGTAAAAGTGAATGAAAAAAAAAAAAAAAAAGAAGAAAGAATCGACCTCTAAAATGTGTGAATCACACTTATTACTATAACTTACTATTAACTCTGAAATTACAGATATAGTCATGACCCTCTAAAATGTGAGAAAATAAGTTTTTTCAATATATAAATTGTAATAGCTTAAATTAAATAAAAATTTGTTCTCGAATTAAAAGTTTTGTTAAAAATATAATTATGTTTCGAAGTTGTATTTATGGAAAATATACACTCTCTTGTTTACAAAAGGTAGTAAAACTTATATTGTTATAAATTTTGATAGTAAGTTATTTTTTGATGAAATTATTATTATTTTTTTTTAATTTTTTTTTTTTGGTTTACATTTGTTAATCGTTGTACAGCTTTAAATAACCAATAATAAAAATAATGATATAAACTTACAATGATAGAAAATATGACAAATATAAACAAAGTATCTGAAAGAAGATCGCAAAGATCTTGTCGTCAGAACCTTAAATAAGCATTTAACAAAAATAAGATAAAAAAATAATAAACTTTTACAAAATTACAAGAAAAATAATCTGTGTCTGAAGAAAGATCAAGAGGATCTTCTCATCAGAGTTTTATACATGAGTAAACCAACATATAAATTAAAAAGTAAAAAGAATAAGAACAGTAAATAAAATAAGTAGGAATAAACTTCTGTAAACGTAAACATGTATAAAAACAATAAAAAAAAGTAGACCAAAATATATTTTTAACTTTTACTACTAATAATAACTCAATATATTATAGTAAAATTTAAGCTTCGGCGTCCCGGAACGTTATTCCCGAAATGAACCGGGAATCATGTTATCCCGGTAGGAATGTAACGGTAAAAATGAATAGGGACAAAAAATTTAAAGTGTGGTAACGTCTTGGTTCAATCGGGACGAGGTTGGTGCGGTAACGGTTGAAACTGCACGTCCCGGTTCACTGCACTGCACCAGTTCTTTTTGTTTAATACCGTGACATAACGTGACGTTCCGTTACGTTACCGCACTTTTCCAAAAATGTTATTTTATAAATTAAAGTAATAAAATATAAAATAAAAATAATAAAAAATCGGAATTTTTTAAATATTTTTGGAACTTTCGTTTTTTTTTATTACAAAGAAACTTAATCAACAGATGGCGTTATAGTTGTTTGAAAAAACAATCAATGGCGTTTTATTATTTTTTTAATGACCTGCTTTGCTAAAGTCAAAAAGTTTAGCTTCGGTCCTAAGAGTGGACTGAGGGGTTAACCTAAATTTTTTACCTTCTCTGATTTGGTGCATCATGTTCATCAATGGCCCATAAGATTTTAACTGAGTTTTCTTAGTTTTTGACCGGGCTTGTCGGTTTAGACGAGCCCCATTAACCTATAAAAGCTCTGAATAGTGACTTTAAGTCATAAAAGGCGCTTATAAATGTAGAAAACCAATAAGTAATGGTTTGTCCCGGAACATCACGGTTTGTCACGTTATTCTTAGTAAATTATAAACCGAGAATCACGTTAAGTCCCGAAATGTCACGGTTTGTCACGTTATTCTTGGTTCGTCTTTGTTCATGTCCGCATCAAATTTTAGAGTGCGGTGAACGTAACGTTTCAATAGAGACAATTTTTTTTTAAAGTGCGGTAACGTCTTGGTCAATCGGGACAAAAGTTGCTGTCACGTAATGTCACGTAACGTTACTTTTTTGCACCGGGACGCCGAAGCTTAATTTAAAGAGCTGTTAAAAGCATCCACTGCAACGTTTCCGCAACAAACAAAAAAAAAAAAAAATTTAACCAATTGTTCTTCATCAAATTCAGTTAACACATTTTTTGGACCAGTTTCCTTCCGACTTTCTCCGTTTTGTTGTTTTTTGAACTAATTATTTGTTCTAGTATATTACTTTTTGGAGGCAGCATAAACTGATAAAGTTTTTTCGGATTTTTTTGCAAGGCCTCCTGCGCAGAATTAGCTTCATTTTTTTTTATACTTTTGAGATAAAGCGGTAATTGCTGCTTCTTCTTCATCAAAAGTATTGCAATTACCCATGCTTACATTATAAATCACATAAATTACTTTATTTAATAAAAAATAACTTCTAAAAATTTTTAAACTTTTCTATTAAAATGCCGCAAAAAACAATTTTTTTTACCGCAAAACACGTATTCATTGTTTACATAATTTAAAAGTCGTTTATTAATTTGTTAAACATTATGTTCCCATTGACAAATCTTTATTATAATCCAATTGACAAATATTAAAGATAACTATGCATTTTCAAATATTATTCATCTTCATCATAGATAATATCCATTAAGTATGAAATAAAATGAAAAACCTGAATCACCTCAAATTTTGTTATACAGAGGAAAAATTCAATCCTTGAAATTTAATTATGTAGTTAAAGCTATGTAAACAATAAATGTTTAATTTTTGTTTAGAATGGTTGTTTACACACTTTTACAGGTTTTGTGAGCTAGTCAGAACATTTCAAATACTCTTTAGCTTTTTTTTTCATAAAAAAGTGTATAACGTAAAAACACATACCGCAAAAAAAAAAAAAAAAAAATCTTTTATCCTAGGAAATCAAAATGAAATTGCAAATGCTATTTTGAGATCAGTGGATTTCTCTAAAATATTTACTGAACTAGCTCCTCATGTTTGACTCAGCTATAATTGATAACCATTTGCTTTCCTTGGTTTAACTCATTTCAGAAAATATATAAATAAGTATATTTTTTTTAAATTTTATTTAGGTGCCCCAAGAAGTCCTTACGGTCTTATCACAGAGCGCCGCGGATGAGCATTTAATCGGAAGTTCACGTCTTCTTCCTTTGCGATATCAGACCCTTTGTTTCTGATATCGCAAATTTACAAATGCTGCATGAACTATTAGCTCATCTAATAGTTCATGCAGTATTTGTAAATTTGTGATATATATTTGAAAAACTAATTTCATAATTTTATTTTAAAAAGATATTCAGCTGCCTACCATGCAGTTGTGTTATTAACCTTCAAGCACACATCATTGGGTAGTTAAAAAAGCGTAGTAATAAATTTAATGGTTTTAGCAAATAAATATACTTTTAGATATAACTGTTGTTATAAAATTGTAATCCTTTAAATTTATTAGTAGGTTTAAAGAAGAAAAAAGCATCACATTTACTGCAGAAAGAACTGGGTATAGCTTTTTTGTTCAACATGCCATGTTTTAAATGTTTCTTTCAAAACATATTTTTTTTGATAGAATTATTTTTATTGTTTTATTAATATAATAAAGCTCAATAATATAATATGGATTAGATCCATGTATCTTAATTATACTGAGTGACTTTCATTTTGACTTTCACTATCATACATTATTATCTATATATATATATATATATGTATGATTTTTTATCATATATATATATATAAAACAATATGTTTAATCATTATTATATCACATATCCATTTTACATATTCTAATTAATATTATTTTAAGTTATAAACTAGTTCTTGCTATAACCTAGAAAACGTAAATACACTATACATGTAGAACTTCAGTTCTGTGACCTAGGGGTATAAGAAGCAGATCATTAATCAATCAATCAAACAATCAATCCCAGTGAGTAATTTGCATGAATTTTTGAACACTATGCTCCTGAAATAAACAAAAATAAAGTCTTTCACTTATAGGAATCTATAATTTTTAATGAATTATGTTGACGCTGTCATCATATTGTTTTTCATTATAAATCAGTGCAAAGCACATACAATCAGTTCTCACTTTATGTCAAAGAAGTGTTTCTGCTGGGAGAGTTGACGAGCAGTTGCACAACAATATGTTGGAGCAGCGCAATTACTGGAGAAATGTGCTGTCATGCTGTGTTGCAACTATTACTTTTCTTTGTGAGAGAGGTCTCCCTCTTCGAGGTAGCAATGAAGTTGTTGGCTCCAGAGAAAATGGGAATTATTTGGGCATCTTGGAGCTGATTGGTCAATTTGATCCATTTTTGTCCCAGCACATTTGTACTCATGGCAATCGCGGACGCGGTCACACATCATATTTATCAAAAACAATCTGTGAAGAATTAATTGCAATGATGGGTGAACAAGTTATGGGTTTCATAAAGGATGAGATTTCAAAGTCAAGGTAATATTCAGTTTCAGTAGATTCCACTCCTGATATTACCCATTGTGACCAGCTGACCATCATTCTTCGTTATATTAATATGGTGGATTACCAGCCTGTGGAGCGTTTTTTGACATTTATCAATATATCCAGTCACACACGGCAGAATCTTGCTGACACACTGCTTCAGTACTTGTCAGATCAAGACATCGACTACAAAAATTGCCGTGGTCAGACATATGATAATGCCAGAAATATGTCTGGTAAATATATTGGCATGCAACAAATTCTGAAAAACAAAAACAGTTCAGTGGACTACATTCCTTGTGCTGCCCACTCGTTGAACCTAGTTGGCCAGTCAGCTGTGGATTGTTGCGTTGAAGCAGTTTCATTTTTAACATATTGAATCGCCTGTATACTTTCTTTGTAGCATCAACACATCGTTGGGATGTCATGATGACCCATGTTAAAAACCAACCAAATGCCTTGTTCCAAAATACCCATCAGATACCCAGTGGTCTGCTCGAGCTGATGCTGCAAAAACAGTGTTCAAGGGATACCATCAATTACAAAGTGCTCTTCAGGAGATCTCAGGGAATTGTAATCAGAATGGTAGCACAAGGAATGAAGCGGGTTCATTGGCCAAACACATGGATACTATTGAAGTTGCTCTATTGTGTAAACTTTGGAAAGACATTCTGCAGAGGTTCAACATTAATAGCAAGTTATTGCAAAGTTCAACAATCGAATTAACTCCAGCTATTGGTCTGCTGAAGAGCTTGCACATATTTTTGGATGAATGCCGAGATAAGTTTGATGATTATAATCAGAAAGTAGGTGATGGCTGTGGCAACAGCACATATAAATCTGAAAGTTGAAGACAACCAAAGCGTAAGAGACAAATCAATGATGGAGATGCCGCAGATGCAATGGAAGGGATGTCAAGCCAGCAAAACTTTAAGATCAATACCTTGTATGTCATCATCAATCAGCTGAAAAATGCATTAAAGAACGCATTAAAGCTTACTCAATTGTGCTGCAGAGATTCGGAGTTCTGACTGAGTATGACTCCATGACCGATGAAGATATTGACATTGCTGTTAAGGAATGGTTACTGTGTACTCGAAAGACCTTTGTTCTGATTTTCCAACAGAATTTCGACAATTTATGTGCTGGTATAAAGAACAGAGAAACTATGAAGAAGGATCAAGTGCACAGAATCAAGTTGATTCAAGTGCTCAGAAGATGTTTAAAATGCTGCACAATTCTGGTGTATATCAAGCATTTCCAAATACTGAAATAGCACTCCGGATCTACTTATGTCTGATGTCAACCAATTGTTGGAGAACGTTCGTTTTCTCAATTGAAAAGAATTAAAGATGCAAAACGATCAACAATGGCTCAACGGCGTCTTTCTGTACTTTCACTTCTGTGCATTCTGTGAAAGTGATTTGCTCAACAAGGTCAACTTCAAAGGAACTAATTGACAAATTTGCAGTTATAAAAGCGCGAAAGTTTTAAATTATGTAGTTTTTGCCTAATAAATATTCTTTTTTAAATTTTACTTTTCTTCTTTTTGTGGGAAAGTCCGTATTATCTGTATTTTCAGGCCACTTATTAAAATGTGCTTTAAGGCCAACAAAGCCTTAATCCGACACTGAGTTTTATACTTAGTATTATACCTAGAACCTAGTAGTTATATATAACTATTTTAATATATTTGTTCTTTAATAATGTTAAATGAAATAACTCTTAATTAATTGAACTAAAAAATATTTATCTTATTTAATTACATCAAAAAACAAACAAACAAACAAAAAAAAAGATATTACTTATTGTTAAAGATAAACTTATTGGTAAAAGTATATTCTGTTAAACAAAATATTATATACTTTTCAGAAGTAAATTACGTAAATACTTAATATTGCATTTTTTTTCAGCAATTATTGTTATATAAAACCGAATATTGTATTTTTAATTGAAGCTCGTACATTAAATTATATTTAATGTACATTAAATAATTACTCGAACATTAAATAATATTTATATAAAAGATATAAAAATTCGTAACAAAAATTTCTTAATTTGTAATCATCCGAATCCATCGCCATTTTGGGAGGCCGAAACTGGCTTCAAAAAATTTGCCGTATATACTATCCAGTTATATTTTGGGATCAGTGGATTTGGATAATAAAAATTAATAAATAAACATCTCCGTTAAGCCTACTGACGTCAAAAATAAACGCCATTTAAACGTCTTTTTAAATTCAAGGTTTTTAAGAATTTAAATAGATGTTAAACATTTGTCAAGAAGACTTAAAACCTAATTTTACTCACTTTTTTTTAATACTATTTAATTAATAAAATTAATATTACAAAAAACGATCATGTTAAACTTAGCGTTTATGCTTAACTAAGCATTATTATTTTTAGAACTTATCTTTTAGTGGTGCTTTAGAAGCCAACTGTGGCTATTGACTTAAAAAGCGTCTTTGCAACTTTTTGAGTCTCTTCTCAGCAAATAATTTAAATTAAATCCAAACTAGGCATTTTATTTAACTTATTGTTTGAAAAAATGATAATAGTAACAAAAAAGATGTATTAAAAAAACTATTCTAAATTTGTTGATATTGGAGCTTAATTATAACTTCCACGGTAATATTTCTTATTAATTTATTTAGATTTTAAAAGTAGATAAGTCATCTTGCAAGAATTTCAATGGAAAATGACCGCTTTAAGCCACAAAGTTAAATTTAATGTCGAAGTAACTATAGATGTTATATGCCCTTGGTAAGATATTAGTCAAAAAATATTTTAATTTTTATACGGTTTATAAAATGTTCAATGTGTTAAGTTTACATAACACTTACAAAACGTTAGGTTTTATAATAAATTTATTACACTTCAATTTTGTTTGCAAATCGGAAAAATTACTAGAATATTTGTTACATTTTAAAAGAAAATCAGAAATTTTATTAAAACAATATGTTATTGTGAAAAGTTATAAATAATATGATACAATATACTACAATAAACTAACAGCAGAAATTTAATAATTTTAGTAGGTAGAAAAATTCAGATAAATTTTTTTTGTTATGCTGTACAGTATAAGCTGTGCCCCATATAAAATATCTTTTCATTTATTTCACTCTATCAAAGTATAGTTGATTTAGCAAAAATGTTAGTAAAATTTAATGTTTTGCAAATGTTTGAAAATTATCATATGACTCAGATTATATCTTTTAGGTTTAAAAATATTTTAAACCCAAAATCTTTTACTTAAAACACCTCACCGTTGCTTCTATCCTCCTTGAAAAAGACTTTATATGATAAAGTTTAGTGAAAATCATTCCATTAAATACTGCTACATATAGATATTTGATATAATTTACTGCAACAGATAAAATACACAACTTTCTGCTGGAAATCATAATAAATAAAACAGGTAACTTTCTGTTAAAAGTTACTTTAATAGATAAAACAACAACTTTCTGTTGAAAGTTGCTAATTGAGTGTAAAAAGTAGTAAATATCAAATTGAATGTAAAAAGTGTGACAAAACTGTGAAATTAAAAGAATAGTGAAGATGAATAATTTAAAAAAATTGATAAATTGTGAGCTCTTACATAAAAAATGAGTTTTCTGAATTTTTCCTTTTTTAAAATTAAATTACAAGGTGTCATATCCACATTACTTTTTCACTTTATTGTTAACTACTGATTGTTAAAATAAATCCTTAGGTAAACATCATTTTTGAAAATAAATTCTATTTATAAACAACAGAAAAGTATTGCTTAGTTTGGGTACTACCTATATTAGAGAGTCTAACTTTTGTTATTGGAAAGTCCATTACACATACTTTTAAGAAATTGAAAATTAGGATATTGATTTTTATAATTAGTTGCTTATGATAAACTATAATTAAATTCTTTTATTAAAAACACTTTCTAAATTGACCTGTACGGAAATTTCTATGTACTTATTAGATACTACATAATCTGTCAAACCAGATATACATAAACCAGTTAAAATGAAACTACTTTTCTTTTACAATGTATTTTTAATTTAACTTTATTCCAACAAGGCTGCAAGCAATCAATATTAAGTTGGGAGTTACTAAAAAACATAGAATCTAGTTAGAGAGCAAAGAAATAGTTGATACCAAATATACTTTAGATGTCAACTATTTTTGCAACTATATGTTATTAAATAATTAATAATCTAATCTACTAGCATATTTTTTTTGTTCATTACATTTTTTTTGTGTTTTTTTTTTTGTGTGGAATTTGTGTTAAAAAAAGGAT
This sequence comes from Hydra vulgaris, assembly GCF_038396675.1. Taxonomy (NCBI): domain Eukaryota; kingdom Metazoa; phylum Cnidaria; class Hydrozoa; order Anthoathecata; family Hydridae; genus Hydra; species Hydra vulgaris. The sequence goes on from NC_088931.1 coordinate 24,961,287, forward strand.
AAAAGTATTAAAAAATTAACAAAAAAAAAAAAAAAGTTAAAAAAGAAGGGAACCCGAATAATTGAAATTTAAATAGTTAATTCACATAACAGACTATATGGTTAAATTAATGCAGCCAACAACAAGTATAACCCTTTATGTTATTATGTTTATTATCTGATTTTTTATATTTGTGTAAACTATATAAATAGTGAAAAATACTTGATACATATTTTTTCACTGTTTTTACAGACTCTTACAAAAGCAAATAAGATTTTTTTATATTAGAAGTAAATTAATAAAAAGTAACTTAAGCTTTTGTAAAGATTCCATTATTGATGTACTAATTAATTGGCATCAGTTCATTTTTGCACAATTGGCACTGGGATTAGCATCAGCCTTTTTTTATTGACTTGCTGATTTTTTAACTGTTTGCTTTTTTAGATTTTATACTTTATTATGTTAAAAAATCAAAATCTGTATATTACTGAGGATATTTTTGGTACCAGTTTCATATTTATGCTTTTAAACCTTGTTTAAAAAAGAAAGGTAGTGATTTGAAAAACCAGCCCAACTATAATAACAGTGTTCCATATAAGGATGAATAAGAGATTCATAGATTTAGAGAATAAAATCAGGAGTAAGAAAATGGCTAGCACACTAAAGAGAGGCAATCTTTGCAGATCCTAACTTTGCAATCGATTGGATATATGATTTGCATTAGAGGTTACGTTTCTTACAGTACCATGCAGCAATCTTATTTAGCAAATATCATGTTTCAGAGTTTAGAGTTATTAAGAGCTGCTAATAAAAACAAAACAAAAAAAAATTTAGTAACCTTCTGGACTGTAGTGGACCCTTAGTGAGGTGAAATGAAAAAAATTATGCTTAGACCAACAGTGCAGTATTCGTGACTACGACACCTTATAATTATGACTATGACAGCTACAACATGGTTGCTTATAAAAAACTTATAAAAAATGTGGAATAACAGATGCATATGTTTTTAAAATGATGTATGAAAATAGCTGCATATTTTTTTAAAATAACTTATACTTACAGTATTCTTGTTTGCATCTAAAGAAGTATATTTGACCATTACATTCTGTTAAGAGGCCTAACCTTATATGCAGTATCTTCTTTTCATTTTTACCAAGAAACACTTGGAGTTAGGTGTTATTTTTGTTTTCATGTAAACTCTATATCCACTAATTTCATCGATGTGGGTTTTAACACACAATTTTCAATATATTTCTATAAGATGCTTTTCATTTAAAAACTCAACCTTATGTACCTTTAGTATTATTAATAAGATATTTTCTTGATTTAATGTATCCATATAATTAGTTACATAAGATGAATAATTATAGGCTGTAGATTTATTTTACTCTAAGTAGTGGTGCTACAGAAAGTAAAAGTGAGTTCAAGAAAGTAGTAATCATTTCAATAATATGCTGTGTACATAACTGAACTAACACGAACCAGAAAATAGAAATAAAAATATGAAATATTTTAAATGTTAAGATGTAAGTTTACATTAATCCTAACTCCTTGATTCAAAATCATGCAATAATGCTTAATCAAATTAGTACTGTGGATGGCATAGCTCTGTTTTAGTTTTATAAAGCTCTAAAAAAAAAAAAAAATTGTTATAGAAAAAAAAAATGCTCATTGAAAATAACTTTTATACAGCCATTCAAGAGAAATAATTCAATAATTTTGAAAACATTTTCTGTCTTATTGAAATGACTACTTGTGAAAATCATAATGTCAGACATCAAATATCAAATATAGTATATAGAAATAATATAGAATAAAAAATAATATAGTAATAAAGTATCAAAAGTCTTTAACACTTAACATTCCTCTGACCATTTTTTTTGTGCTTCCACTTAGCACCACTTCATTAATTACCATTCTCTTTGTTCTTTATCATTCTCTTTCTTCTCATGACTGCACTCTTTTAGATGTAATTTTTTATCAAATTGACCATACTCTTTCTTTTTACCACTTTCCCAATATTAATATTATTAGTGACTTTAATGCTTATCACACTAAATGGCTTGGCTCTAACACCGCTGACCCTGCTGGCACTAAAGCCTTTAACTTTTGTATTTTCCAATCTCTTACTCAGGTAGTTAATTTTGCTACTCCTTTTCCAGACAACCCTTATAACTTACTTTCACTCTTTGATTTGTGTCTTGTATTTGACCCTTGATTGTGTTTAGGTTTTCCTTGTTCTCCTTTAGGTGGATCCGGTCATGCAATGATCTCATAAATCTTTTATCTTGTACTTCTTCTTCGGACTTACCCTATCTATGCACTACTTACTACCACCCTAAAGGTGACTGGGATTCTTTTCCTAATTTTCTTTGTGATTGTCTTTGGGCTGATCTCTTTTCTCTCTCCACTGGTAAATGCGCCTCCTGGATCCAGGCAGGTATGGAAGCTTTTATTCCTTCTTGTCAGTTCAAGTCAAGCCTCATTCTACCCCATGGTTTTCACTTTTCTTGTTTGGCTGCTATATTTAATTGTAATCCCTTTTTTCATCTATTTCAAAAGAACAACTCCTTTGAGAACTAATGTTTATTTGTTACTGTAAAAATGTAACAAATTGTTGTCTAGTGCTAAGCTCCATTATTTCCAGTTTACTAAATCTCATATCTTTTCTCAAAAGTTTGGCTCTAGAAACTTTTAAAAAGTCTTCAACAGTGTCATTAACAAAGCCTAGCATTCCTTCTCTAATTCATGTGACTGATCTTATTACCTCTCCCAAGAATAAGGCAGACCAATTTGCAAAGAAATTTTCTTTCAATTCGACTCTCGAATCTTATGACCATACTCTTCCTTCTATTCCAGTTAAACAGGTTTACTCATTGTTAGACATTCAAATCACTCCAGCTTCCGTTGCTAAAGTCATATCTCAATTAAACTCTTCTGTGGCTTGTGTTCCAGACAACTTTTTTGTTATAGTCTTACAAAAGTGTCCTTCAAAACTCTCTTCAATTCTCATTACTATTTAAGAAGAGTTTGACTAAATCTTGTTTTCCTGCCTGCTGGAAAATGGTATCTGCTAACTGCTTGGTATCTGCTAACTGGACTTGCTAACTGCTGTAACTGAAATTCTATTGTGCATTGTATGGAGGCAGAAAGACAAGGGCTATTGGTCTTGATATATCTAAAGCTTTATATCAGCAAAAAGAGCTACTTTAGTTGTAAGGTTGTCAGGAAGATCATTTATATAGAAAAGAAACAAAAGTACTATAAATAAAGAAGAAATGAAGTTAACCTTTTAGGATGACTTAGATAAAGTGGTTAGAAAGAAATGATTTGATAATCTCAAATGTTTTCCCAGATTTCATCATTCTTCTCCATGGTTTAGCTCACATTGTGCTGCTGCAATTTCCAATCGAAACCATTACTTCCATATATATTAGCAAAACAATTCTCCAGAAAACAGATGTCTGTTTACTATTGCTAAAAAACATTGTAAAACGGTTTTAACACCAAAGCTTGCTATTCTCAGGTCTTGAAATCTCGTATTTTATCTAAAAAATTAGGCTCTCATGACTTCTGGAGAATCTTTAACAGTATCAATAATAAGCAAATCTGTTATTCCACCTCTCTTGTACGTTTCTGATTTTGTCACCTCACCTAAAGATAAAGCTGAATTGTTTGCTTTTCATCAATATCATCTCTTGATTCCACTAGTTGCGTTCTACTTGCCGACAAACAGGTTGATCCATTGCTTGACATTGGTATTACTCCAGCTTCTGTCTCTAAAGTGATTTCCTGCTTGGACTCTTCTACAGCTTGTGGTCCGGACAACATACTTGTTGTAGTCTTGCAGAAGTGTTCTCCGGAGCTGTTGTCTATACTTTCAAAACTATTTAACAAATGCTTATTGGAGTCTTGTTTTCCGGCCTGCTGAAAAGTGGCACTTGTTATCCCTATTTTCAAAAATTCTAGAGAGCAATCTGACTTGTCTAACTACTGTCCCATTAGTCTTCTTCCTATGATAAGCAAGGTTTTTGAATCTTTAATTAACAAACACTTAATCTCTCATCTTGAATCTAATAACTTACTTTCTGATCATCAATATGGATTTTGATCTTCTTAGATTAGATAGAAGTGGAGAGGTTAAAGCTATCGCTTTTGACATTTCTAAAGCTTTTAATAAAGTTTAGCATGCAGGTCTTCTCCATAAGCTTTCATCTTACGGTGTATCAGGTAACATCTCTAAGATTATTGAATCCTTCTTTTCCAATCGTAGTATAAAAGTTGTCCTTGATGGATAGCACTCTTCTTTATATACTGTAACTTCAGGAGTTCCTCAAGGTTCAATCCTTGACCCTATTCTCTTTTTAATTTATATTAACGATCTTCCAGATATTCTCGTATCTAAAGTAGCATTGTTTGCTGATGATACTACCATTTATTTTTGTCTTGATAAGAAGCCAACACTCTCCGATTGCTTGGAGGAGGCATTTGAGCTTGAAAAGTATCTCACTTCTGCTACAACATAGGGTCCACAGTGGCTGGGGAACTTTAATTCAGATAAAACCCAATTTTTTTTGGCCAATTTTTATCGCATTAATTTAGATCTTCCTATATTTATGATCGGTAATGTCCTTGATGAGTCATTTACCTTATGTCTTCTAGGATTAACTCTTACTTCCGATCTTTCTTGGAAACCATATATCAAATCCATTTCACAATTAGCATCTGCTAAGGTTGCATCTCTTTATCGTCCTCACTACTTTCTTACTCAGGATTCTATTCTTTATCTCTATGAATCTCAAATCTGTCCTTGTATGGAATTCTGTTGCCATATCTAGGGCGGATCTTCCAATGATGTCTTTACTCTTTTAGATAAAGTGCAAAAATGCATTGCAAACATAGTTGGATCTGCTGTGAGAAATTTGTTGATTAAAGACTCAAAGACCTTGCTGATAACAAATTTATTTTGGATTAAGAAACAAGAAAATACACATTCATCCAATCGTAATCTATATTTTGTAATCCAAATGATGCCCTAATTATCCAAAATCTGTAGATTTCGGATGACCAGGGCATCATTTCATTATCAATTTGACATTATCTGTACTTATATGGTGGCATTTAAATTTAGCATACCAGTAAAAAAAAATTAATTATCTATATTTTTAGTAATGTTGGTATTTTATGTCAGACCAGGGAGTGAGTATATCCCTTTAGCATGTATCTCACATATATAATATGTATGGATTATAGATGTTATCAATGTTAAAAATGTATACAATCAAAATTATGGATACATAAAATATAAATGTAAGACTAGAATCTAAATCTTTAGTGATTAGTGATTTAGGTTTAAGTAGCAAATCAGTAATAGGACTTGTGTATTTTATTCTTTAAGTTTATGTTTGATTTAAAATTTAAGGAGGTTATTTTATTTCTTTATATCTTTATATCTTTATCCTTTCATAACTTTTCAATCCATAAGAGTAAAAGATCACTACAATACATCTTTTATAGTTACACCTTTGTTGCAAATTTCTTATAAATTTGAATAACCTATATCAATTTTTCAACGAGTTGATTTTTATTAATACTTAGGGGAGAGGGAGACTAGATGAGATGATTTTTTTAATACTTAGGGGAGAGCAAGACTAGATGCAGCAGGGGTAAGCTGCAACAGTGCCATTTAAAAGATGTTTTTCATGTTTCCAAATATTTTTACATTATATAACAATAAGGATAACACATCAGCTCAAAAAAAATTATAATAAAAAAAATTATAGTATTAACATAAAAAATGATAAAGTTATTAAAAAATTTTTTTTTCAAACTATAAAATTTTAACTTGCATTTTTAGTTTTTTTTTATTTTACTGAAAACAATAATGAAATAAAATAATGGGAGTTGAAATTTTTTTTTTTTAAACACAAAAAACCAAAAATAAAAAATAGAATTAAAGATTAAAGTAAATAGTTAAATTTGATCTAAGTAATCATGATGTCTACAAGGTAAGTTGCCTAAAATTCATAAGGGTAAGTTGAATTATAATATAGCATTGGGTTTAAGCACTTTTCTAAAATAATGGATTTTTTAATTATAATAACAGATGAGTTTGTTTACAAAAATTGTTTTTACCCAGCCAACAAAAACACGTGTTTTAAGAATCTAAAATGTTAACACCTTTAGACGTCGAAATTCAGATAAATATAAGACATCTAATTGTATTTATCTTTGAGACAACTAAAGATAGCTGTCTCAAGCCGTCTAAAAGATGACTACTAATACTTGTCTTATATTTATCTGAATTTAGACATCTAAAAGTGTTAACATTTTAGATGCGAAGAAAAACGTCTAAAAGACGTGTTTGTGCCGGCTGGGTAATGTCATGTAATTATAAGTTCAGCAAACATGTCAGACCACTTGAAGTTTTACATAATAAAGGTATTTAGCTCAAAGAAAATACTTCTGAGTGAGTCTATGGATATTTTCTGTATTTCACCTTTTCTTTATTATACGTATAAAATCTATGTGAAGTAATAATGTGAAATAACTAATAGTTTCTTTGAGTTCTCTGCAAGATTTTTCAAAGTATTGTAGTATTGTATTGCAACTTCCCCCTTTCACTGTTATAACTTGCCCCAGAGCAGGGTAAGTTGCAACATTTTTTTTTTTAATTTTATTTTCACCATTGCGAGATAATTAAGTTTTATACTATATCTATCAATGCTGGATTAATATGTCACTAAGACCTATTTTAAGTTTAGGAAGTTTTTTTAATCTATCTGCTAAAATGTTTTTATTTACATTTTTTTTTAAATCAACCTTATACAGGGTGCAGAGGAAATATATCTTAAGTTTTATGGGATTGAAAAATACAGTAATAAGTATAACTAAAAAAACATTTTAATTTCAAAATATAGATATAAAATTTATATCATCTATATGACACTTGGTATTTAGAGTTGTTCTTTGTTATTATAAAGTCATGTTCAGCAGTATATTGGACAAATCTTCTAATATTTTTTTTTAATAGTCTTTTTTAGCTGGTTCAAGGACCAAGGACAATATTTGAAAAATTTGGTGTTGAGGTAGCCCCTCAGAAAAAAGGTCTTACAAAGTTAAATCAGGCAAAGATGTTGGCCATGAAAATACCTGCATAAAGAGACCACCTGACCTGGTAATGTATCCAGCAAAACTTGACTCATTTTTGAAAATAGATGCTCCACATCCAAAGGAGGAGTTATTTCTGCCACACCTTGTTACTGCAAATTTTAAAATTTTATAAATAATAATTTGATAAATATTAAAAAAGTTTTATTGTAAATAAATTTATAATAATATTAATAAATTATTTTAAATAGTTACTTAGTATTTTTAAATTCATCTTTTTATTTTAATTTAATAATTTCTTTTTTTTAAGAATAATATTTATTTCCCTTTAATTTCTCCATTATTTATTCTCCTTTATATTTATTCCTTTGAAACCTTTCTAAAGGTGTTATATAGGAAAACGATACTTGGAAGCAGCTATCAATGCCCTTGAAAATGAAGCAACATTTGTTATTACGTGGAAGCCTTTTCTCATTGATGCACAGTGTCCTTCTGAGGGTATTCCTTACAATACGTACTTAATTAGTAAGTTTGGAGAAAAGATTGCCAAACAAGAAATGAAAGGACAAGGTCCACTTGGAAAAGCTGGAAAAAGTGTGGTATGATGTTATGTAATAGTTTTAAATTCAATATTATTTATGTATTTGTTAATGTCTTTGTTTATTTTAAGGGTATAAAATTTGATCCTGATCGGTATGTAGTAAATTCTATTAAAAGTAATCTATTACTACAGTTTGTTCTTGAGCAATATGGCCAAGAAAAGCAATCTAAAATGCATGAGCTTCTTTGCAAGCAATATTTTGAAGAGTCGGTGAACCTAAATTCAGACACAGTTTTAAAGCAACTTTCTGAAGAAGTTGGCATTGATTCTGTTTCTGCTGCTCAATATTTTACATCTCCATCAAACGTAAAAAGACTTTTTAATGATCTTAAAAAATTAAAAAAGCGTGGTATTGTTGGCGTGCCGTACTTTCAGTTTTCTATAGATGGAGCTACTGATATTCAACCAGTTGGTTTTTCGGGAGCTCAGTCCAAGGCAGGTTTTATTGATACTATTACAAAGTTATTAAAAGAGTATCAAAAAGGTACTAAACCAAAGCAATAGTGTTTTTCTATTCTTTTTTTAAAAATATATTGATACAAAGCTGTTGAAGACAAAAAATTGTTGAACATTTTGGGGCAACATTAAATGTCACGTTTAGCACCCAAAAAAATTAAAATTAATTATATTTGTTTTTTAATTTTTTTTTTATTTGTAGCATAAAAACTTTTAGAACTTGTAGGACTTTGAATAGAATGTATTATATATATATATATATATATATATATATATATATATATATATATATATATATATATATATATATATACATACATATATATATATATATAAATATATATATATATATATATATATATATATATATATATATATATATATATATATATATATATACAAATAATATGTGTGTATATATATATATATATATATATATATATATATATATATATATATATATATATATATATATATATATATATATATATATATATATATATATATATATATATATATATATATATATATATATATTTATATATATATATATATATATAGCACAATGTAGATAAATTTTTTGTGGGGTTATGTAGACTAAAAGAGTCTTATGAAACTGATGTTTTTTACTTTTGCTTAAAATAACAAACTATTTTTATTGTTAGTTACATTATCATGTACACTTTGTTTATATTGAGGATGTAATTTTTTTTTAATTAGAAATGTTTTAAAATTTATTTAAATAAATTTGAGGGTTTTTATTTAAGTCAATTTTTATTATTCTAAAGATTTAAATGATATTGTTGGTTCGGTTTTTTATACTATTATTTTAGCGATTTTTATCATGATTGTTAATTTAGATTTTTATATTATTCTGACAATTTTTAAGTTTTTAATGAGTTATTGTAATTTTTAAAAAAATATTTAAATAAGTATCTCTTTGTTTTTTAATGTTTTTAATTTCAAAATTTAAATTTCTTTTGATGAAGATGTATTTATCGCAGAGTTATGTTTTACATTTTTTATGTATTACAAATATATTTATCCAATAAATTATTTATAAAATTGTTTAGTTTTTCGTTATAAGTTGGAAAAAAAGTCTATATGAAAATTGAAATAACATAAGCTTGCACTATATAAATATCTATATAAATATCTTCGCCAACCTTTACTGGCATAGCGTCAAATAATTTGAGCAAAAAAATGTCTATGCCAATGAGTCACTCGGCCATATCATTTGTAAACGCAACTCAAAATTTTTTTATTTATTTTGGGGAGTATTAGAAACTGTTTATCTGTTAAAAATCTATCTGTTGAACTGAAGAAAGTTATCTGTTGAACTGAAGAAATTTTTCTGTTGAACTTAATGAAGAAAGTCTTTATTAATTTCAATAGCAATGAAAAAAAGTTTCTTTTTTTGAATTAAACAAATTTTCACTATCAGGATGTTTATGGAACTTAATGAATAAAAAAGTGCAGCTGTAAAACGCTCTCTTTGTATTCCCTCTGACCGTGTCAAAAAATGCAACTGTAAAACGTTCTCTTTGTATTCCCTCTGACCGTGTCAAAAACATAATAAAACGGCAAAAATTTTCAAAAAGGGCTTTTCAAACATAAAAGATAAAGGAAATAGCCCAAAATATATTTTTGGAGAGTTCTGATTTCTTAAATTTACGTTTGTTTTGTAAATTAAATTTATGTTTTAAATAATTTGACAAATGAACATCATTTGTAAATGGTTTTGGTCTTGTTACTTTTTTGATAACTTTTATTTGTCTTTTGTTTAGAATAAAACTTTTTTCAACTTAAAACTTTTTAAAATAGTAACTTTGAATTTCTTTATGCTTTTCATCTCGTTTTTTGTAAATTCTTTACAAAATTATAAAAGATTCCAATAAAAAAAGGTAAAGTAAAGTAAAAAAAACATTGACACATCTTAAGAAAATAATAATTTTTTTTAGTTGTGACAAAGTAAATTTAGTATGCAATATTTCTACACGTTTACCAATGATATTGCTGCCATAAACTGATGAAGAATTTATTTAGTTATCTAATATTATTGATAGATAATTTATTTTGCTGATTTGGTTCAACTGTCAATGCTACCCCTATATGGGGTGCATTTTTTCTTAAGATTAACTTTTTTAATTTAGGGATCGCTTTGCTTGATTCCACTTCATGTAACCGTGAATGATGGAAGATGGAAGCATGCCACCAACTTTTGCTTGGTTCTTGACCTATGGATGACTTAAGCATTCCTGTCAATGTTATCCCAAAACTGAAATATGCGTTTAAAAAAAAATACTAAAAAAAATCTTACATGCTTAGTATTTAAAAACAACATCATAAAAACACATGTAAAATGATATTGAGTATGTTTTTTATTTATCTTTTAATTAAAGTTATTTTTGCAACAAAAAACTAGAAATTAGTTTAATTTATGCCCGCCATATTGCGTTGTTATTTATACTTATTATAATGCGGTTTAAAATAGTTATTTTTGTTCGCTCAACATCTGGCTTCAGCATCTGTTAAAATAATTTAAACAATAGTCAACGGGTAAAAACATTTAATCAAACACATTTCAATGTTACCCAAACGTCAAAGTATTACGTGTTACCTTATGCACAATCAAATAAGAAATCACTATTTTCTGGAATTCGCGTTAGACCATTAATATTTTGGTGTTTATTTTAAATATAATAACTTCATAACTATACAGTTTATTCAAGCACAAAAAAAAATTTCTATGTTATAGTATTAAATAATTTTATTGAACTTTTATCCAGTAAAACTCGTCAATCGTTTAAATTTTTTAACTTATAAGGGCGGGTGAACGAAAAAAAGCAAATGCTTTTACTCAGTAATTGGTCAGCTTTACATTAATAAAAACTTCGACAATTTTGGTCAAACTTTTATTCGCGTAAAGCTAAGCAATTACTTAGTGTTCTTGAAGTAAATTGCTTAGCTTTACATGAATAAAAATTTAAGGGAGTTTATTAAAAATTTTATTTACGTAAAGCTGAACAATTACTCCAAAAACGCTGAGTACAAGCAATTGCTTTTTTTTTAATTCACCTGGCCTATTGGTTAAGAGTTTAGTAAGTGGACTTCATAAAGTCCGTAATCAAAGCCCATTATTGCCTAACAATGGCGTGAAAGGTGACTGGAAACTTTAGCCGCCGTGGTGCAGTGGTTAGAGTTTTGGCTTCAGAACTGGAGATGCTTCGTTCAAAGCCGGCTCTGGTCATATTAGCATCATTAATAATGAAGGAGGCATAAACTTCCCGTTTAAGTTCTATTCCGCTGTGGTCTGTGACAAGACTACTTAGTTGTCTTGAAGTACCTTAAAAAACTGCACAAAAAGTTATAAGAGATTCCAAAAATAACTTGTTTTCTGATAATATTTCTTATAAATAATCGCATATTTTGTAATAAGTTAATTGATGCAATAGTAATTAATGAAAGTTAATATTATCAGGTAGTATCATTGATTATTTTTATTATTTACTCATAATTACTATTATTAACTAATAGCTTTAGTAAATTATAATATAAGTTAATAAAGTTAGTAAAGCTTAAGGGAGCCTTATAACTTAAACACATCTTTATTTTTCATTTATTATTGGGAGGACACGGAAAAATCCAAGCTAAAAATTATGACTCCTCTAAACCCATTAATGCTTTTTATTTATGTTTGCCATGTACAAACGCATCCGTTTTACATTGCAAACATAAATAAAAAGCATTAATGTTTTTATATTTTTTATTAGATTACACTTTTTTTTAGATACAAATGTATTAAATTTTACGGTCATCGATATTATTAATAAGTTTATGACTAAATCTAAAACATCGAAAGAAAGCTGTGAAGTGGAAAAAAGAAAACTTTCCATAAATCTAAAGGTGAAATTTATTCATAATTCACTAGCAGGAAAACCAAATTCAAGATATTACTTATGTCCAAAAAGAATAAATTCACCTAAAAGAAGCCTATTATAAGAAATAAAGAAATAAAGAAATTCGACTCTCAAAGAAGTTCATAAAAATAATATTTAGTTTAAAACACATTTAATTTAAAAGTAATTTAAATAAAAACTTTTAGATTTGAGATTAGTTTAACTGATTTTTCCGCGTCCACCTAATATTACTAAAATATTCTTATTACACATTTAAAAAGCAATTTATCGATATCTAAATTCGTTCTTATAACTTTAATTTCTATTCATTTTAGTTTAAAAAAGAAAGTTTAATATAAGTGTTTAATATTTTAAATTTGTTCTAATTGATATTTATTTTATAAAAGTTAAACCTGTTACATATCCACTTTTTTTTCAGAGAATACAATTTTCTATGCATAAGCTACGTATTGTTGAGTACTACGTAATGTTTGCATAGTTGATGATGAAATGAGTTAAGCCATATCATATTGATTTATGAAGTAACTTAACACGTCATACCAAAGTTATTCCATTTAGGCCCGAGATAAAATTTCTGAAACTATTGCGTCAATCAGAAATACTAATCGTTAAAATTTTGTTGCATAACGATATCCAATTCAGAAAAAACTTTTGTACTGCAATATCATTTGATTAAGACTAGTCCATCTAAATTCTAGTATTAGTCAATTCTATTGACAACTTATTCTCTAATTAAATCAAAATGTGTCAGATATTTAATATATATATATATATATATATATATATATATATATATATATATATATATATATATATATATATATATATATATATATATATATATATATATATATATATATACATATATATATATATAATATATAGCATATATATTATATATGGATAATTTATATTTTACAAAAAGGTGAAGAGATGGTATCCTGCCGCCTCAAGCTTCACTTTGAGCACTGTATATATATATATATATATATATATATATATATATATATATATATATATATATATATATATATATATATATATATATATATATATATATACATATATATATGCATATATATATAATATATAGCATATATACTATATATGGATAATTTATATTTTACAAAAAGGTGAAGAGATGGTATCCTGCCGCCTCAAGCTTCACTTTGAGCACTGTATATATATATATATATATATATATATATATATATATATATATATATATATATATATATATGTAAATATATATATATATATATATGTTTGTTAGTTTAGTAGACTAAAAAGTTTAGCAATTTGAATTTCATGTTCTAAAAAATATTTATTAGTATATCCTAAATTGCGTAATAAATCTTTAGATTTATTACTTTACTAAAATATTTCTAACTCTGAAGTGTTTCACACTTAATACTTAAAATTTTCTCTGTTCGTTGCTGGGAGGCGCAAAAGATGTTTGTATTTAGTTTAACATTTTTCTTAATAAACATTTATTACTATTTTTAACTCAAGTAAATTCATGGAGAATAATGACGTCTTCGTTTAAATGTAACTGTTGTTTGCTTTTGCTTTAATGAAAAAAAAATTTCAAAAATATGGGAATGTTTTAACATTTTTTTTACTGCGTCGGGTAAGGAAAGTTAAAGTTATAATTTCTTTTTTAAAAATTTATTTTCTGAAAAATTGATCTGTTATGCAGAACTAACATTTTTTACTCAGGCAGCTCTAGAGTATAAATACACAGAAATATTGTTAAACTTATCGTTTTTTTATTTGTTTCTATGGTGAAAAACGCGTACAATACATCGAAGTAAAAAGCCTATATTTAAAAAACGTATGGATTTCAAATTTTAGTTCTTGCAAATAATAGGGATTGATACGAAACCTTTTAAATTGGCTTTACGATAAGAAGATAACCTCGATGGTAAGGTTGTACCGTCAAATAATTTAAGTTTATTAATTTAAAGTTACATAAGGTTACCTAAAATATAAATAAGGCTGCACAATAAGTAAAGAACCAAATTAAACATTTAAATTGCTTGATTTATAACGTAACTTATAAATACTTTAAAGTGAAATTGTGAAAAAATTAGTCTTGTTATGTTTTGTTTGTTGATGTTTAATTGTTATTGTATGCATTTAGCCTATGTATTGTATATTTTATATACCATATATCTGCTTACTTAATAGATAATATTATAACAACGAATACTTTTAATGAAAGCTTTAAAAAGCTATAATTAAAAGTCTCGGACATTTAGTTTTACTTTTTCTCAGTAAATACGGGCACGGAATTAACACCTAAGCATGAACAAGTTCTCATAAAACGCTGTTTCAACGAAGTATATGTGACACTATTTAAAGGACAATTATTTCCACTTCACAGGAAACATATAAACAATTTATCTAAACCAAAAAAAGCTTTTAAAACGTCTTGTGAAGCTTTCTTTAAAATAAATCATGTAAGCTTTCCACATTGGGGAATAAAATTAACAAAAGTATAAAATCACCGTTGATCACTAAATCAGAAAATTTTAATAAACAAAATCTTAATAGAAGCTATTTATTAATTTCGTCATAAACTTTACAATGTTTTTTTCAAAAGTATAAAGAAAGAAAAATTTCGACTGGAGCTGGCTGGCAGAAGACAAAAGTCTTATCATCCAGCCCCGTTGATATAAATTGTTGATATCAGTATATATTTTCTCAGGGGCGGATCCAGTATTTTTTTTGGTGTTTGTTGGTGTTTTATCTTAAGTAACAAAAAAATCTGGATCCGCTTCTGGTTTCCACATTTCATAATCAAGAAAGAATATAGCTAGATCCGCCCCTGGTTTCTACACAATCAAGTAAGAAGACAAGAGTTATATTTACAATTTTAAATTAATTTTTTTTTAGTTTAAACTTAAAAATTTTTGAAAAAAAAAGGTTTTTGAATTAGAGCAGTATTATTTTGCGTCTAAGTTCAATAAGTGTTGTTTTATGGCACGTTTAAATAATTGGATCAAATCTTTTTGTTTTTAAATTCACATCCTTAAAGCAAGTTAATAAAAAATAAGCTTGTTTTGATAATTTTTTGGGTATGACAAAGTTGTCCATTGAGTGCTTGGTTTGGTATTTTTGGTTTATAGAAATAATGCTATTTTAAAAAAGTGTTGGTATTGACTAACATTTAAGTTAAAAAACAAATATTTAAAATATCTACTTTATAGACAATAAGCACTTCAAATTCTTTTAATAGCGATTTAGCACTAGTATTTGTATTTAACATTAATTTTTCGAGATGACATTTAACATTAAAGGATATATACTTAAAGTATCTAAAATCAAAAATTAATATAAATAGATTCATAAAGGTTATTTAAAAACCATTTAAATTTCAACAACAACAAAAAAAATATTTAAAAAAAGACTACACAAAAATATTCTAAAAATTTCATATAAAACAAATTTAAAGAAAACTAAATAGAATAATATGTTTATTTAATGCTATCTATCTAAAGTTACTTAAATTTATGACGATTTTTTTTTTATACTTTTAAAAATATTCAATTTAGCGAAATTAACAGTAAATAAAAAGTTTCTAAAAAGAATAAGTGAAAGCTCTAATAAAATGCTAAAATTCAATAAGGTTCACATGATAAAATTTAAGGTGACCATATTTGAAAAATACCAGACGCGTACAAGGAATAAATTTGGTATGTATAAATACAAATGGTATTTAAATCAGGCCCGTAGCCTGATTTAAATATCATTTCTTTAAAGGGGAGCACTTTTTCAAGAGGCGCCAAAAATATAATAAAAATAAAGGCTAAAATAAAATTTTTTTAGCGTCTATGTTCATCCATTTTTTGATAAGGTTTTGCATAAATTTAATAAAACGATTAATTATATTTTTATATTTTTAAGACGGTTTTGCCCTTGCTCTTTTTTTGTGTAGTACTAATAATTTTTGAACATAAATTTATTTTCAATTTTTTAGTGACAAAACAGGTCAAAGCGCAGGGGAGTACGTACCCCCCTCGCTCCCGCTCTGCCTACAGGCCTGGTTTAAATGAGTTTTACTAATAAACTCGTTTATTTATTTTAAAATAGCATGTGAAGAAACTAAATTATGGAAAAGATATTAAACTATATTTTCATTTTTAAATCGCAAATATTTTTCATAAGAATGAATTGTTTTCAGCAACATGTCATCTTTTTCAATTTGTTCTGCAAATTCTGAGCAGCTATATTTTCTTAAATTAAATTTAACGAACAAAATAGCTGCCAAAGTTTTCATTGTAAGTTGGGATTTCCCTTCCGTCCAAATATTATTGGCAATCGAAAACAATCGCTCTACAAAAGCGTTTGTATATGGCAAACATAAAGCGACTTATTTTCGTGAACGTGGTTATTTTCGAAATAAGAAAAAATTTCAACCCATCGCTTGTCACATTCAACAGACTGTGAGTTCCAAGATGAAAACTCTTCCTTTGTGAAATATAAATCAGTTCTCCGAATTTCGTCGAACAATTCATTGTCATCGAATATGATTTCTATCGATTTTTTCGAAAAAGTTGTAGTTTTAATAATTTCAATCCATTCAACTTAACAGTTAAGTAAAGACCATTTAAAAACTTCAACCTGATTAAAGTGACGCGTCCACTCATCTATATACTCTAAACAGACACTGTAAAAAATGTCTACTTCTTTCAGAAATTGGTTTTTCAAATAATGACTACTTTCTTAAGTAACTTGCAAATGCTGTCTTACCATGAAAGGTAGAAATTTTTCTTCTTTTCCAGATTTTATCTGGTCTTACATATCCTTTAATACTACGGCAGCTTCATTAGCAGAAATATCACCTTTTTCAATTTTTTTTACCGTGTTATAAAAAACATTGGCCTGACTGTGAACAAAAAACAATACTGTTTCACCCATTTCGTTACTTAAAAAGTCAAATAAAAGTTTCGGACAACTTTCTAAGCTTAAAAAGTATGATCTTAGTGGCTTATATAACTTAAGCACTCTTTTGATAGCCGGAAGTAATGCTAACCAACGAACTTTTGAGAATCCTAGCAATTTTTGATATTCCACACCAGCCTCATCGCAGAAATTTTCTAAACCAGAAACTCGAACAGTAAGACGGTAAAAGAAAAAATAAGTTTTAGGAATAATTATTTCCACATCAATAGATAAACAACCAGATGCAGTGTTTATTGCGTTTGATAAAATATGAGCATTGCAACCGGTACGAACGATTTCACGGTTTAGCTTGATGAATATTGTGAATATTGTTATTACCGTTTCGTTTTAAACCTCCATTTTGGTATTGGTGTTGTCTGCAGAAATAGCCAAAACTTTTGAAGAAATTTGTTAGCACTAATGCATTTAAAGATAACTTCTGATAAAATATCTGATGTTTCTCTATTTACACAATCCATGTTAATCAGCTAAACTTGCACTCCTTTTTTACCATCAAAATAACGAGCCAAAATTGAATACATTTTAACGTCCTTGTGGTTTGATGGATCAGAAAGAATTGACACATATGATGCTTTTAACAAAGTATTTTCTGAGTTAGTTTCGCAATATTTCTTGAACACGTTTACAATTATTGCTTCACATTTTGTACGCGCACAAGCAAATCTTGGATTATAAAATTTCTTAATTAGCTTTAATGTACAATCAGCACTTCTAAAACTATGACTGTGTTTGATTGAGTGAAATGCAATTGTTCGCTTTTGAATGGCTAATATTTTTTCATTTTGAACAAAGCTCTGACTCTTCATCAAGTTTGTGATTTTTTTTGACGATATAAAAGCATCCAATGTCATTTTGTGGTTGATAGATTTGCAATGATCTTCAATTGCAGACCGTCCACGACTACTAATTTCAATTAGGCTTTGACAAATAGTACATTTGAGGAGCTCAAACATTTGAGGAGCTCAAACATTTGAGGAGCTCAAACATTTGAGGAGCTCAAACATTTGAGGAGCTCAAACATTTGAGGAGCTCAAACATTTGAGGAGCTCAAACATTTGAGGAGCTCAAACATTTGAGGAGGTCATCTTTGATCTGCTGTTCTTTCATTTTTTGAATTTGAAAAATAGTAATAAAAATCTGAAATTACTTTTTTATGAACACTTATTTTTATGAACTTTTTATTAAAATAAATCGCTAAGCGTTATTTACATTAATTTGGGAAAAAAAACATTACAAGGCAAACATAATTTGCGTAAAACGAGCGCATTTTCTTTATTGTAGTTGAAAAATCTTTCGAAGTAATTTTCTTTCTTCTCTAACGGGAGTTTTAAAAACTTTTTTTTTTTAATGTTTACGGGAATTCAATTCATTTAGTTTCGTGTTTAATAGTTAAGTTTATTGGAATTTTATTCATTTAGTCTTTTAACTATAATTTAGAAAATTCATTTATTAAAAGTCTTTCAATTAATATTTTTTGAAAGAATTTTATTTGCTTTTGTTAAATATAAAAACGCGTACGCAAACGCGTACAAACCTTAAACGCGCAAAACTACCGTCAAACGCTTACTGTACGCGCCAAACGAGTACGTATGGTCACCTTATGTAAATGGTAACAATATATACAGTAGCGTTCTAAAGTTTAAAGACGGTCACTTATTTCCCAATAAATTTTGAACGACGCATTCAATGTTTTTGAAGTTTTCACTGAATATACCTAATAATATTATTTATCTGAAAATAAAAATTTTTTTTCAAAATAATATTTAACTTTTAATTAAAAAAAGATAACGGTTTTTCTGCAGTTTAAGAGATTAAAGACACTAATAGTTTTATTAATTAAAATTAACAAGTATGTTTTAAAAAAAAGGTTTGATTTCAAAACGTCAGTATTCCGTTGGATAACCTTTAAAGTCAATTGCAACGACGCAACATTGAGTCTACTAGCTTGACTATAACATCTAATGGAATCTTCGACCATTCTGATTCAATTAAAGCAAGTAAATCAATCTTATTTTTTGGTTTTAACCCTTTTATTTGGCGATTTTTTAGCAGGCAAAGAAATTCTTAACAAAGTCTGCAATATGCTTTGGGTCATTGTCTTTTCAAATATCCATCCTCTTGGTATTTTATCCTTAATATGAACAAATTTTATTATTGGTGATCTCCTTATACATATGCTGAAACATAATTCCTTCAAAGAATATTCAGCCGGTATTTGGTCCTAAAAAGACATTTTTTGAACGTTCAAAAGACGTTTTTTGGACCAAATGCCGGCTGGGAAGGTACAATACAATCACGGCTGAGACAACCCAAAACCATAATATTTCCACCACCATGCTTAACAGTTGGAAGTTAGTACTTACGATTGAATCTCTTATCTGCAGGAAGTTAAGTATATTTAATTCTCCAGTGGGAACGGGACCTTAAAGAGACAACTTTTAAACGTTCAAACGACGTCTTAAGCGTTCAAAAGACCTCCGAAACATTCAAAAAATGGCTCAAAAGACATCTTTTTACATCCTGTGTCCTCTGGATCTATCCCAATAGCATGAAATTTATCACTTCAAAGAACTTTTGTCCACTGATTCGGTATCTAATCTAAGTGTTGTTTTTGCAAACTAAATTCGAGCTTTACGGTTCTTTACAGAAACAAGTGGTTTTTTACTGTCTTCTGCTAAACAATGAAACCTTACAAAGAAAACCTTGGGCTGTCAACACAGAGCATTTTATTTGATAAAACTTCATCATTTCAGCATTTAAGGTCACAGCAAAATTTCTTTTTTTAAGATTTTTCTTAAACATTCAAAAAAACCAAAAAAACCGTTATCTTTTTATAATCACATATTTAAATGTTATTTTGAAAAATTTTTTTCATTTTTAGATAAATAATATTATTAGCATATTCAGTGAAGATTTGAAAAGTCTTAAATGCGTCGTTCAAAATTTATAGCGAAATAAGTGACAGTCCTTAAACTTTTAGGACGCTACTGTATGGTTCATATGAAATCCTTACTATTTGGGATCGTCCACAAAACACGCAACGTTAAATTTCACTAAAACAAAAAAGATCAAAAGTTTTCCCTTGCAGAGCCTTAGGTTAAAAAAAAATTCAAAATAGCTAAGTTTACTGAAAATCACGGTGTAAAAGAGCTTTAGATCTCATACGCCTTTTTTTAAAATAAATTTAACGTTGCGTAATTTATGGACGATCCTATTTCAGATTTTCAGTTGTTGTGTGAAACATGGAATATTTTCTGACCAACTCAAAACTTCCTCAATATCAACCCAAACACAGAAAAGTTATATTGAAACTTTATGCAGTACAAAACTGTTATGAGGTAGTCCATAAATTGGAAAGGGGGTCAAAAATGGTTGAAAATTGCGTGACGTAATTTATGGACAAACCCTATAATATTCTACACAAAAAGAAACTTAAAAAAATTAATACAACAATATTGCTCATTTAATCCATTGCAATATTCACCACTCAAATAATGCTGGAAGTAAAGCAAATGATAATCCATCAACCGTATTACGAAACTAATCTTGGCAGATCTTATATATCGTAGCGCTTCCCTTTGGAGTTAAATTAATAAACTACGGTTTTTCTTCAAAATAGAATTAACAAACTAAAAAAAATTGTATATGTTTGTATTCTATTGAGTTTGAACTTTGTTTTTACTTTCAGCAATACGTTGCGTATTGCAATGGATAAATGAATAATTATAATTATTAGATAATTATCTAATTATTTTAACTAATTATTTTAATAAATGTTTTTTCACAAAAGTTCTTGTTTCGTATAACTTTTTAAATTTCTATCATTACATTTTTAATAAAGATGCATTTTAGTCTTTATAAAGCAAATAAATTAAGGTTGTAGAAAACATACCAAACAACATTTTTTTGAAAACGTGTCAGAGTCTGATTAGAAATTAAATAAGAAAAAAACTTAAAAATGACATCACCAACAACAAAAAAAACAAAGTTTTATGGTGTAATTAAACATTTTAAGTCTTTGATATAATTAAAAAAAAATAAAGCAAACTATAAATTTATCCATGTCTAAAATGAACGAAAGAAATGTAAATAAATTATTCAATACCTGTTGTATTAATGAGCTTATCGCATAAAGAAATGTGTGTCTAAAATTACTTTGAAAATTGCATTTGTATTACGAATATTTTTCTTTCAATACCATGTTTTGATTTGATTTTGATTGGCTATGTTTTTAAGTATTGTCAAAACTTTGTTTTATATCGTTTGAAAATCTAAATCAGGTGAATTAAAAAATCTCACTATCTTTTTTGAAAAATTATTTCTATGACTTGAATTTTGTTCATTTTAGAGAAATTTTGTAATAACCCTTCTTTTTCAGTTTTTGTTTTCAAAATAATTTAGCTTCTATTTTAAAATTTCAAATTTTGTAAATAATCTTTTAGAAAATCAAGTTTCCGTGAGTCAAATTTTTCTAAATATTTGCATTCATCAAGACAAATTCTTTCAGTTAAAAAATTGAAAATCACCCATGGCTTACTTTATACAATAAGCGACCATTATTTAACACCCATAATAAAATTAAAGCTACAACTATATTTTAAAACATTTTTACTCATTTTTGGGGTTATATAAGTAACAATTACACTAACGCAAGTTCGCTCTACGAAGAGATGATCAACTTTATCTTTAAAATACTTACCGAATATATTATTTCTATGCTTAACATAGAAACAACTACAAATTGATATAAAAACTAATCCAAAGTAGCGCTCGTTGTTGACCAACATTTTTGCGTACCAAACTATTCAAGCGCTGAGTTGGGGGTGACTGGATCACATAACGGTCCGGATTTTGTTGTAGCAACATAGTTTTTAATGAAATACCGCGTAATAATCATTATTTAAAGTTAACAAACCACATTAAAACTGGTCAATAACGGAAGTTACTTTGAATTAATCATTATGACTATTGGTGGCTGCTCCTAAGCTTATTCGACGATATCTTTGTATATAAGAGCGTTGTATAGAAAAATGTTGTATGAAATCCAAATAAGAAAAAATTTAACCCTGTCTGGTAAATCACTTAAAAAAACACTCAATGCTTATAAAATATCTGTTTTAATCTATTTTAAACGACGGTTGTCACGCATCAACATTGAACAATCAGTTCTAAGAGCTTACAAAAGTTTAAATTTTTGCAAATTTACTCTTTCAATTTAGTAACTTTGTGGGTATTAAAATTACATTAGATTTAGGGTTTGGATTTGCGTTGCATCTAACGTTATATAAATCTTCGCTCGTTTACAGCTATTAAAACACATCTGTTAACACAATAAAGTCATATTTGCTAAAAACTATGTTTGTATCTTAGTAACGTGTCGGAAAACAAAATATGCAAAATCAAGTAACATCAAAAATAAATTAAAAAAAATATATTTAATTAAAGTTGTTCAGTTATTGATATTTTTAAATAAATGACTTTATAACAATTTATTCAAAAATGAACACCGCTATTCTGAGAAGCAAAAAACATAACAGCAACTTCACATGCATGCACTTAACTAAGAAACAGACACTAAAAATATTAATTTGTTTATGACAGTTCTCGTTCTTACTTATGATTGAAAAATAGCCCCTTTTGCTCTTGCAAAAAAACTGCTTAGCAAAACAATTAAAATTTAATAACGTTTTAAAAGGGTAGAGTAGGAAAGTTTGTAGAAACGCTAATAAGAATACGTTACACGGGTGGGTAGATATCAAAAAGATGAAATAATATAAACTTTGCATTTCTTTGTTTATATTTTTTTGCGAAAGAAAAAACATCTATAATTAGAAGTAGTATTCGATAATCAAAACAGATCATACCTAGTTATTTAAAGGCAATCGACTTCTTAAATTAATATTTATATATTTTCTATGTTTTGAAATAAATTTATTTGAAGCAAACTAAAAAACAAACAAACAAACAAAGCAAAAAAAACAACAAGAAAAAACAAGAAAAAGGTTGTTTAATCGAAAAAGCATTTAACTATTTAATTATCACGTGATAGTTTTATATGTAAATCTGGCGTCGTCAGTAAATTATATTGAAATTTAGTTTTTTTTTCTAATTTTAATAAATAATAAGTTTATAGCTAAAAGTTATTATCAATATAGTAATGCGCTGTTAAATTTAACTATGTTTATATAAACACAGATAGTTGTCTGCTAAAGTTAATGGTTTTGTTTTTTAGTTTTTATTAGAAAAAAGGTACATCTGGTATGGTATAGTTTTTTTATGACTAAGAATTGGAACTGCTATAACGGGTTCAACTGCATTCACCTACCTGTATTATGCTTAATGGTCATGTCAAAAATTCGCCGACTGAGGCTAATAACACTTTAAATGTGTCAATGCAATTAAATAAAAATCTTAGCAATAAAAAACATGAAACGTTTAATTCTATAGTTGATACCAGAGATCGAAAAGGTTTCTTACCACTATTTTTCGAACGAGCTTCTGGAAACATATTTAATCCTTGTTTTGATTCTGAAATTTTAGAATCAGAGTTCCAGCGACTTTGTGTTACAATCGACAAACGATGTTTTCAAATCGCCTTACTTTACATGTCAGTTGTATCAGTTATACTTTCTGTATATATTGCTACAAGCCACAAAGATGCCAGTTCTCATATAAAATTAGCTGTAGGTTGTGCTGTTGCCTGTGTAATTGCTATTATAGTATTTTTTTTTACAAGACTTAATAAATTTTATAGTAGAATATATATTGCAAGATCATTATCTGTCATATTAACATTAGTATATTGTGGTGCAGAAGTTGCAGCTTTTTTTGTAGTTAATGATACAGACTTTTCATATAGTGCACGATTTGGACTAGCAACATGTATGATTACAGTCATATATACTATGATACCAGCATTGCCTCTTTATGGGATTTTTATACTTGCATTAGCTTATTCAGTTGCAAGAGAGTTAGCAGCTTCGTTTAAAAGTACGACTAAAAGAACTGGTTATGAACTTGGAGGTATAATCATTCTGCATTTATGCATTCATGCTTTAGGTTTAACAGCAGTGTTTATGGCACAAGTTCGTAAAAGAAGTACATTTTGGCGTGTTGGACAAAGTGTTGTTGCAAAACAAGATTTAGACATTGAACAGCGTGTTAAAAATCGAATGATAAAATCAGTTATGCCCAAAAAAGTTGCAGATTTCTTAATTGAAAATGGATTAAAGCATAAAAGAGTTAAATCATTTCGACCTTTTTCTATGTACAAAATGGAAAATGTTAGTATTTTATTTGCTGATATTGTAGGGTTTACAAATATGTCTGCTAATAAAGAAGCAGATGATCTAGTTCATCTTTTAAACTTGCTCTTTGGTAAATTTGATGAGCTAACAGAAATTAACAACTGTGAAAAAATCAGCACACTTGGTGATTGCTATTATTGTGTTGCTGGTTGTCCAGAAGAATCAGAGTATCATGCTATCTCTTGTATTGAAATGGGTTTAGATATTGTCGAAGAAATAAAAAATTTTAGAAAAAAAACTGGGGAAGAAGTTGACATGCGTGTAGGTATTCATACTGGAAATATACTGTGTGGTGTTGTTGGTAATAGAAGAAGAAGGTTTGATGTTTGGTCAAATGATGTTAATCTAGCTAACAAAATGGAGTCTAAAGGTTATACTTTTTATAGTAATAAAGTTTTTTACAAATAATTTTTTTCATAAAATTAAATTCATAAATTTTATGACGCAATATTTGATATAAATTGATATCATTTTTTCAAAATACTTTATAGCTGAAACTAAATAATTTAATTAATTGATTTAAATATAAATACTTATTTAAGTGAATTAAACTAATACTTTAAAAAAGTAAAATACTTTTTTAAAGTTAACAAGCTTTTTCTCAATAACCACTTTTCCATTTAACCTGATTTTTTTTTCCACAAGGTGATTTTTATAAGTTTCTAAGTTTTAGTTTAATTATTTTTAGTTTTAATTAGTTTATTCAATTATCAATAATGAGTAAATTTGTAAAAACCAAAATTTAATAAAATTTTTTGAAAATAATTTAGGAAAACCTGGAATGGTTCATATAACAGAAGTTACTCGAAAATATTTCAAAGACCAATATGTGCTTTTAGATGGAGATGGAATTGAATATTCTGGTGGAAAGTTGAGTTCTTATTTTATTTCATGTCGAAAAAATGGCTTAAGTGCATATAAACCTTGGCAAAAAACCAGTGATGTACCTATTAACAAAAGAAATGGAAGTGTTTCAAATATTATTGATCATTTAGATGTCGAGTCAAAAAGTATTAATTTCCAAGTAGCCACATCTAAATCTTCTTTATCTATAAATAAAGTTGATGTTTCTTTTAGTATGAATAATCATATTACTCCACAATCAGATTCAGATGACAGTATTGAAAACGAGTTTTTGTCAAAAAGTATTTCAACCCTATCTTCACCTAGTCATTTCCAGGAAAATTTGCCTAAAAAAAATACAAATTTTGGTAAGCCTAGTGCGACATTTAATTTCTCGTATGGTTTAGCATTAAATGAAGCTCTAATGAGGGATGCAATGAAAGCATCAAACGATAATCAACTTGTAAAACTTATGCATGGAAAAAAAATTCAAAGAGAATATTTTTTTAATCCTCCTTTACGTTGGTGGTCACTGACATTTATTGATGAAGTTAAGGCAGATAAAAAGGAAAATGATGAAAATGAGGATGATGTAAATATTTCGCAAAAAACTAAAATAGTAAAGAACATTACTGAAGCAAAATATAGAGATGAGGGCTTTAAAGGTTTGAAATTAAACCCAAAAGTAACAACTTTTGCATCACCAAAAGTTCACTTTTTATTTGATGTTGTAACAAGCGCAATAATTTTGATAGGTGTTATCATTGTATGTATTCTATTCTCCAACAATTTTCCAATGACTTTAGTTATTTTAATTGCTTGCAGTGTGCTTATAATGTTATCTTTACTTGTACTTAAATGTTATAAATTGTCGCCATCAAAGTTTCAAGGAAAAATGAGTACATGTGCAACTAACCCGGAAAACAGTAAGTTAGTTTTACATTTAAAAATATTTTTATCAGACCTACAGAAAACTGACTTATTATAAGTATATATTTTAGGTAGTACAGATGATATAACTTCGAACAACATGGAAAGTATCACAACTGAAAGTCTTCACGACTTGACAGAAAATTCCAACTTACATCAATCATTTAAAAGTAAGCTTTTTTCGGCTTGGGTGACATCGCACTTGTATGGAGGGATTATTATGTGTCTTCCTATAATAGTTGTTTTTTCAACATACAAAGACTGTAAGACAAACAATTGGAAAAAGCCTCAAATAGAATATTTTGCAATGTTAATGTTTGTTAGCCTTCTCCATTTTTGCAATTTTACACAATTATCCTCACTGATGAAGACTAGTTTTGCCTATATTTGGGCTCTTGCTTTTATTCTAATGCTTGTTGTTTTACCTTCTTCAAACTGTATGCTTCGCAGTGACAAGTCTGATAATGTTATGATAATGGATATTGTTTTGGTAGTGATTCTTCAAATCATTCTAATAACAATTCTAAATCGCATTCATGAGCAAGGCGTCAGAGCAAACTTTTATGGCGATAAAGAAGCAGCTGAACAAAAGAATATTGCATTAGAACAGAAACAAGTTGCAGATTGGCTTATTAGTGATATGTTTCCTCGATATGTTTCTGAAGAGTTAAAGTTTACTAATAACTGTTCTAAGAATTATGAGATGGTAGGTGTCCTCTTTGCTACTATTGTTAATTTTAGTGGATTTTATGAAGAGAACTATGCAGGTGGTCTCGAATGCATAAGAATACTTCATGAGTTAGTTGCTGATTTTGATAATGAACTTGTGAAGTTTCAAGATATTGAGAAAATAAAAACTGTCTATGGCACAACATTTATGGCAGCCTCTGGATTAAATCAAACTAGTAAAGTTGTTCAATTATCAGATGAAAAAGATAAACAATATTTACATTTAAAATCTTTAATGGACTTTGCCCTAGTAATGCAAAGATCTTTAGATGATTTTAATGAAAACATGTTAGGTTTTAAATTTCATCTTCGCTGTGGTTTTAATGCAGGTCCAGTTACTGCTGGAGTTATTGGTACTATGAAGCCTCAATACGATATATGGGGTGACACAGTCAATGTTGCTAGTCGTATGGACTCAACTGGTGTTGTTGATAAAATTCAGGTATCTGAGGAATGTATGAAAAAGCTAGAAAATTTTTACACTTTTACTGAACGCGGAGCAATACCTGTTAAAGGTAAAGGTATGGTAACGGCTTACCTACTAGTTAGCAAGAAATAAAAACGAATATGTATTTTGAATTGTCTATTTGTTTAAAAAAAAGTTTGTTTTTATCTTCAGTTTTTAAATTATTAAAAATATAATAATTATTTTATGACTTTATTTTAATGCATAAAAATAGTTTTGTAATCCTTTGTATGGTACAAGGTAATTTAGTGGCAACTAACATATAATTTAGTGGCAACATATGGAAATCATGATTGTTTAGCATGTGGAAAGTATATAGTTTTGATATTTTTGAAACTGTGACTTACTTGAACATTTTGTCGACTTTTAATTGGTATTAAATTTTTTTAACTAATTAAACCACTTTATTGCGTAAAAACCCATAAACAATAAGTAATAAGCGGTGCTTATTTTATTAGGAAGCTGTGTTTTTTTTCAAGTAGTAATGCGTGTGTTCACTTGCGGGCGCGCGTGTATCAATTTAACCTTAATTTATTGAATCACTGTAAATAAATCATTTCTGCTTTTTTTTTAACTTTGCTTGTTTTTAAGCTTTAAAGTACGAGTTTAAAGTTTGAATATTGAATGATATTTTGTGTTATAGTGTTGCAAATTATTTATTATATTTCTTTGAATATTTGAACTTTTTTATTGTTTTTATGAATTTTTTAGATAAGTTTTTGTTACGAAAATAATAACTTTATTGACTTATTAAATGTTTTTTAGAATTTCTTTATTTTAAGTTGAAAACATATTAAGAACGTTTGTCTTGATATATTTCAAAGATGGACGCGCATAATAAATTGCACTGCGTGGACACCTAGGCTTTCTCAGTGTTTATACATGTATGATACATTTTGTTTAGCGTGCTCAAGATCGCGGATGTAACCCGGATATAAATTGAAATAATAATTATAATAAATACATAAAATCAATCCTTCCACGTTTTATTTTTGTAATTAGTATTTGCTATATGTATTTTTATCAAAGGAATAGAATAAAAAACTCTACTAATAAAATAGAATAGAGTAAAACCGGGTCAAACCGCACACCATATCATTCCACACACTGATCGAGTTTAACAAATAAAAGCTGAACATATATGGCTATGAAAAAAACAAAAATAGACTCAAATACAGAATTATCTCCTCTATTCGAATTTCTAAAATATATGCCGATTTAACTCCATTTTTTTTCTTTTTTTTATACAACTTTAACGGGGAGTCAAAATTTCCTATATATATCTTAACGTTGCAAACAAAATAGCGCTTGAAACGAAACTAATAATTTTAGCACTACCTTATTTGAAATCTAATTTCCATTCTGATCGTATAATTTTTATGTAGCTAGAAAAAAAGATTAAATAAATAATCAAAAAAGTAAAAAAAATTCACTTTTCTTATTAAACCGCACACTCATTTAATTTTTTTAATATAACTCTAATTTTTATTTTACTCAAAAATTGCAAGAATGCTTGCATAAAGAAAAATTTGTAGGAATGCTTGCATAAAGAAAAAATTTCAGGAATGCTTGCATAAAGAAAAAATTGCAGGAATGCTTGCAAAAAGAAAAAATTGGAGGAATGCTTGCATAAAGGAAAAATTGCAGGAATGCTTGCATAAAGAAAAAATTGCAGGAATGCTTGCATAAAGGAGAAACTATTTGTTCCATACATATAAATCTTTCAAAAGACTACGACATGATTCCTCATGATTTATAAATAGCTAAATTGGAAGCTTATGATTTTTCTCATGAAAGCCTTAAACTTTTACTATCATATCTAAACGATCGTAAACAAAAGATTAGGTTCATCATTTTCTGAGTGGTTAGGAGTTTCATTAGGGGTGCCTCAAGGATCAACCCTTGGGCAAATTTTCTTTAATAAATTTATAAATGACTTTTTTTCTGTTTATTAAAGGCTCTGAGGTTTGCAACTTTGCTGATGATAATACTCAAAAAATATTCAAACAGCCGATTTGTAATAGTTCGCTAGAACAAGATTTTTGCTTCGAAAAAAAAGTTTTATATCTTATAAACAAGCTACTTTATTAGTTATCGCACCTAATTTGTCTAATTTTTCATACTACCCTTTGATTTGGATGTTTTTCACAAAATACAAGGACAACTTTATTATTAAGTTTCATTAAAAAGCACTCCACATAGTCCATAAAAGATTTGAATTGTCTTTGGATGAAATGTTAAAACTAGAAAATAACCATCTAAGAAGAATCCATCTTCGAAACTTGCGATTTATTATGATTGAAATTTTTAAATCCCTTAATGGTTTAAATCCTCAATGAATTAAAGGTAAAAGATTCCTTTAACCTTAATGGTTTAAACCCTGATTGAATATATAAAGGGCTTATTTATAAAATTTTTTTACCATTGCAACTTAGATGATGCAATAAATTGATGCTACCGTCAAAAGGCTCTAATCATAAAAATACAAATAATGTTTTATATTGGAATGGAGAAAAAAGTTTTTGCAAAATTTGTAGAACTTTTTTAAAATTTGTAGAATTTTTTTTTTTTAATTTTTTTGTTCTTTAATCTTTACAAATTCGTAATATATAATAGAATCGTTTACAGATTATAGTAAAGTTAAAAGAAAAAATCACAAAGTTACGTTATACAAAAAATATATAAAATAAAACTGTAAAGTATTAGAAATTACTTTAAAGAACGCAGGAAACTTGCGGAAGACCGATGGTCTTGTCATCAAGAAACCGCTATGCGTTACTAATATTTTTGGATACTTCAATTTAAAATAAGTTTATATTTAAATAATAATGTTATCAGTTTCGGCAGAATAAAAATAAAAATGCAAAAAAACAAAGAATGCAGACAAAAAGAAGTTTTTAATTTTTTTAAATTTTATTTCAATAGACATAAATATAAGTAGGTATACGATTTGCTAGATGTAAGTTTTTATTATTATTTTTAAATGTAAATTTTTATTATTATTTTTTGTTTTATTATTTTGTTATTTTTATTATTATTTTTTGTTTTTTATATTATTTTATTTGTTTTATTATTTGTTTATTATTCCTAATATTTTAAATTTATACAAATTTCAATTATATTTTATAATTATTTATATGTCAGTCAGATCAGGTTATCCTGCTACAGTCAGATCAGGTTATCCTGCTACTGGTAACATGTAACCCAGTACAATCTGCTTCATGTCCTGCTGCCTTGAAGGATACGCCTTTTTAGGCAAAGGCAAGGAGATGCCAACTCCGACTTTAAACACCCCTGCCTTGAGGCTCTTGGTTGAGTAAAGGCTAGAGATGGTGTCTCGATAAAAATACTCATCTTGGGCAGATGATAAATGCACCCGGCTACTGTCTTGTAGAAGGCCTCCTAGGAAAAGACTTAAGGGGTAAACAGATTCTATCTGTTGACCAGCCTCGCACCCCTTCTTCATTTATTAGGCTGGCGCAGATGTATTTTTAATACATTGTTTCCAGTTTAGGATGTTGAATGCTAAATCTTCTTGACTCAATGCATAGATTTTGCTTGTGTCTCTGTTTTTATGACTAGGCAACTCATTCTATTATCTCCTAATGAGGGTACAGCTCTAAAACTCAGTTTTATGGTTCTGAGGCCGGCTGGTAGTCAGGTTTCCCGAACTCTGCGGTAGCTCTCAGAGAGGCAAATTCCATCAACAGCTGAAAAATATCAAAGTATTAACAGTGCTATATTGCGCATGGATGGTGTCCCTGTTGTACTTTTGATGTGCATTGCGGAGGCCACATTTGGAGCCCTTTGTTACGGCTTATGGTTTATTAGTAGTAGTGAGGCAATTGCTTGGGCTATTAAATAGTGTTCTGAGTACAATCTATGCTTTGAGTCAAGTTCTTCAGTCTAATTTAAAAATGAATAAAGTACCAAAAATTATAAAACACAAAAAACCATCACCATCACCAAGTTCTCTAAACCTATCATTCACTAATATTCGTGGTCTTTGAAGTAACTTTTCTTCTGTTGAGTCTTATCTCTTGCAAAGTTCACCAGACTCTTTGTGAGACTAATTTGAGTTCAACTGTCTCATCTTGTGATCTTAGTGTTGATGGTTATCTTCCTTTAATTCGTAAAGACTCCAATAGTCATATGCTTGGCCTGGGCATTTACATTCGTAAGAATTCACCCATTTGTCGTGAAACTATGTTTGAATCCACAGACTATTCTTTCATGTGCTTTCGTTTAGCACCACTTCACTCTATTGCCTTTCTCTTTGTCCTATATCGCTCTCCTTCATCTCAAGACTGCACTCTTTTTGATGCTATTTCTAATAATATTGACCAAGCCCTCTCTCTTTATCCTTCAGCTAATATAGTTGTTGTCGGTGACTTTAATGCTCATCACTCTGAATGGCTTGGCTCTAGTGTCACTGATTCTGCAGCAATAAAGCCCACAACTTTTGCCTTTCTCAATCCCTAACTCAAAAAGTCAACTTTCCAACTCGCTTTTCAGACGATCCGAATCATTTACCTTCTCTACTCGACTTATGTCTTGTTTCTGATCCTAGTCAGTGCTCAGTTTCTCCACATTCACCCTTAGGTGCTTCTGATCACAGTTTGATCTCTTTAAAACGAATATCTCATTCTTCTTCATCACCTGAATCCCCCTATCATCAAACCTCTTACAACTACAGTAAAGCTGACTGGGACTCTTTCCGTAAATTTCTTCGTGATGGCCCTTGGGTAGAAATCTTTTGTCTTCCTGTCGACAAATGTGCTTCTTACATAACTTTGTGGATTCAGGCTGGCATGGAATCTTTTGTTCTCTCTCGACAATTCCAGGTCAAGTCTCATTCTCCTCCATGGTTTTCCTCACACTGTGCTGCTGCGATTGCCAATCGAAACCGTTACTTCCATATCTATCAGCAAAAGAGTTCTCCAGAAAACTGACGTTTATTTATTACTGCCAGAAACAATTGTAAAAAGGTTTTGTCTAACGCCAAAACCCGCTATTCTCAGGTCATGAAATCTCGTATCTCATCTCAAAAGGTAGGCTCTCGTGACTTCTGGAGAATCTTTAATAATATCAATAATAAGGGCAAATCTTTAATTCCATCTCTCTTGTATGGTTCAGACTTTGTCACCTCACCTAAAGACAAAGCTGAATTTTTTGCAAAAATTTTTTTATCTATATCATCTCTTGATTCCACTAGTTGCACCTGTTATTGTCTTGCAGAAGTTTTCTCCGGAGCTGTCGTCTATACTCTCAAAACTATTCAACAAGTGCTTATCAGAGTCTTGTTTTCCAGCCTGCTGGAAAGCCGCATCTGTTATCCCTATTTTAAAAGTTATGGAGAACGATCTGATTCGTCTAACCACCGTCCCATTAGTCATCTTCCTATCATAAGAAAGGTTTTTAAATTTTTAATTTACAAACACTTAATTTCTCATCTTGAATCTCATAACTGACTTTCTGACCATCAATATGGATTTCGATTTTCTCATTCTACAGCTGATGTTCTAACAGTAATGACTGATAGGTTTTATCATGCATTAGATAAAGGTGGAGAGGTTAAGGCCATCGATCTTGACATTTCAAAAGCTTTTGATAAAGTTTGGCATGCTGGTCTTCTCCATAAGCTTTCTTCTTATGGTGTATCCGGGAACATCTTTAAGATCATTGAATCCTTCCTTTCCAATCGTAGTATAAAAGTTGTCCTCGATGGAGAGCACTCTTCTTCTTATTCTGTAACCTCAGGGGTTCCTCAAGGTTCTATCCTTGGCCCTATACTCTTTTTAATTAACATTAACAATTTTCCAGATATTCTCACATCTAAGGTGGTATTGTTTGCTGATAATACTGCTATTTATTCTTGTCGTGATAAGAAACCAACACCCTCTGATTGCTTGGAGGGGGAATTTGAGCTTGAAAAGGATCTCACTTCTGCTACAGCATGGGGCTCACAGTGGCTGGTGAACTTTATTTCAGATAAAACTCAATTTTTTCAGCCAATCGTTATCGCAATAATTTAGATCTTCCTATATTTATGAACGGTGATGTACTCGATGAGTCATCCACACTTCATCTTCTAGGGTTAACTCCCAATCTTTCTTGGAAAACATATATCAAATCAGTTGCAAAATTAGCATCTGCTAAGGTTGCATCTCTTTATCGAGCTCGTCACTTTCTTACTTTGGATTCTATTCTCTATCTCTATAAATCTCAAATCCGGCCTTGTATGGAATACTGTTGCCATATCTGGGGCGGCTCTTC
Organism: Hydra vulgaris; assembly: GCF_038396675.1. NCBI lineage: Eukaryota > Metazoa > Cnidaria > Hydrozoa > Anthoathecata > Hydridae > Hydra > Hydra vulgaris. Next base: position 24,994,872 of record NC_088931.1, read on the forward strand.
TAATGACGCACTTTCTCTTCTAGATAAGGTGCACAAACGCATTGTAAAACATAGTCGGACCTGCTCTTGCAGCCAACCTCCAACCATTACCACATCGTCGTAGTGTTGCTTCTCTTTCTCTTTTCTACAAATACTATTATGGGCACTGCTCTAAAGAACTAGCGTCTCTTGTGCCATCTACTAAAATTCATTCTCGTATTACTCGTCATTCAATTAAGTGTCATCCTTTTTCTGTAACTGTTCCTAAGTGCTCCAAAAGCGCTTATTCGTCTAGTTTTTTTCCTCGAACATCAGCTCTTTGGAATTCGCTTCCTTCACCTTGCTTTCCTGATTCATATAATTTGCAATCCTTTAAGTCGTCCGTCAATCGTTATCTTGCTCTACAATCTTCATCTTTTTCTTTTCAGTAACTTCCAACTTTAATTAGTGGCTGCTTGCAGCCTTGTTGGAAGCGAAGATGTTTAAAAAAAAAAAAAATAGGCAACATATATTCGTTCAGTGTTGATAAATAAGCCTTTTTATTATTTATTTTTTTTATTGTTGGTGTTGTTTTTGATTATTTAGAGTTTTTGGAGTTATAAGAGTTTCCATTGGTTTCTGAACAAAGTTAGTTTTATACATAGTTTTAAATCTATTTGGGTTAATAAAAATTGATAAAGTTGTTAGTGTTTAAAATGAGATTTTTTAATAACATTTTCAGAGTATTTAAGTTATTCGATTTTTCCAGTTGAGTATTTTTGAATATTAATTTGTTATATAGCCGAACAAAATGTATATTGATTTGATATACATTTAATGCTTTCAAATTTTTTAAAAGTTGCTCAGCATGCGAGAGTTCATCCTTATTAAAAACTACTCTTGCAGCATGTTTTTGTTTTCGATATAGAGTGGTTAGTTGGGATTTATGAATACTCTCCCATGCATATTGCGATATAGATTAGCGTATATGTAGTAGCTTTGTATGAAAGAGAAGTATAGGAACTTTAAATAATCAGGAGACAGTATAGAACTAGCTTTGTAAAGAATACCAATGTTTTTGATATATTGGTATTTAATATATCTGTAAAAACTCGAACTGTTCCTTTGGAGAGACTATGTATTTAAACTAGTACAAAATACAAGAGTGTCTATGCTGCTCCACCAACAGAATATATAATAAAAAGAGAGCATGTACCAATAAATTATCCATTTATAATAAAAATAATTAGGTTACAAATGCCACATTTAACAATACCCACTTACAATAAATAAATAATAAATATCACTTTCAACATGCTCCTTTACAATTATTAAACTATTACTGTCACTTTTAATACGCTTTCTTACAATTATTAAATTATTACTGTCACTTTTAACAATATCTATATCTAATTTTAATGAGATGTTCTCATCATTAAGTATCCCTAGAAATTTAGTTGCTTTTGGTTCTATCTATTTCTTTAGTATATATTTAGAGAAGGTATCTCGGTAAGTATTTTTATAAGGTTAAAATGAAAAAGACTTGGTTTTTTCTGTGTGTAGTGATGATTTGTTAGATTTTAACCAACTATTTATTTTTTCAAGTTCAGTACTTGTAGTTTCATAAAGTTATGTAATAGATGAGGATGCATAAAATAACTTAGTGTCGTCTGCAAACATTATGACTTCCAACTTACTAGAGGCTCAGGAAGATCGTTTATGTAAATTAAAAACAAAAGAGGTGCAAGAATGGAACCTTGGGGTTACTGCATTTTATTTTGAGTAATTTTGAAAATTTTTTTTCATGAGCAATTCCGCATTGTTTTCTGTCTAGTAAAAAATTTTTGAACCAGTTTAGTGCAACAACTTTTATCCCATATTTTTCAATTTTCCTAATTAAGATAGCGTGATCTACTGTGTCAAACACCTTAGATAAATCAACAAAGACTCCAAGGACGTAATTTTTGTTTTCAAAGAAGTCATTTATATTATTTATAAGATCAAGAATTGGGTGTTCGGTTGAATGTTGCTTTTGGAAGGCAAACTGTTTTTCATTTAGGATTTTGTTATTTGTTAGATATTTACACAGTTTATTGTATATTACTTCTCCAAAAGTTTTAAAAAATACATGAAGAGCTGAGAGAGGTCTGTAGTTATTTAGTGTAAATGAATCTCTGGTTTTTAATATTGGTATTACCTTAGCTATTTTTAATTTATTCGATATAAATCCTGTAATAATTAAAGATTTAAATATTTCATATATAGCTACAAATGTCGTCTATCGCAGGAGCCTTATTCATCTTAAGCGAGTTTTTTACAATTTCTAGTTTTTCATGGTTTAGTCCAGAGAAACATTTATATTTAAATGTTGGTTTGTGATATAGGTTTCGAAAGAGATATCAGGGCATTGAACATTTGAGGCCATGTTAGGGCCTATGTTTGCAAAAAACCTGTTGAAGTTTTCAGCGATAGAAATTTTGTCAATAAATTCAGTTTCGTTAACGATAATTCTATCAGGTAAATATTTGATTTGGTTTTTGCCTATTGTTTCTTTCAATATGTTCCAGGTTTTTTTAATATCGCTTTTGTTTTTTTGTACTTGTTTTGAATAATATATTATTTTCGAATTCTCTCTAATTTTTTCAAATAAATTTTTGTATTCTTTGTTTGTAGTTTAGTTAGTTTCGTTTCTGTTTTTTAAATACTTGATATAGAGTTTTTGCTTTGTTTTTGATGATTTTCTAATCCCGTTAGTTACCCATGGGCAGTTTAAATATTTAAGCTTTATTTCTTTCTCTTCAACAGGGAAATCTTTATCGTAGTGATTTAGAAAAATATTTATAAATAAATTGTATGCGGAATTTGTGTGTCCAAGGTTACATTCTTGATACATTCCATCGCAATATACTACCGACAGCATGTCTTAAAATTTTTAATAAAGTATTTATTGATTTTTCTTTTATAAATTTTGGTATTAGGATTGTTATAGGTTCTTAGATCTTGAGATAATGAAAAATAAATAGGAAAATGATCTGATATATCGGTTTTGATAATTCCTGCTTTTAAAGAGGTTTCTAGAAATGTATTTGTTAATATATTGTTTATAGCAAGACGGAGGTTGGGGATATCCGGGTAGGTTTGTTGATGATTGGGAGGATACACAATTGAAACAGATAATTAAAAAAAAGTTTAGTAATCGCATTTTCTTTGTAGTTTAGACTGTTAATATCTATATCCCCTATAAAGAAAATATTTTTTTCATTGTCATTTATTTTGAGGAAGATTTCATTTAAAAAATTTGAAAATTTAATTTTATCACCTTTTGGAGGTCTATTGCAAGTGGAAATCATAATATTTTTTTTATTGTTATTACCCGTTATCTCAATAGAAAAGACTTCTTATATTTATGTGTATTGCAGTAAAATTATTTTTTAAAGTTTCAAGTTCAATTTTAAAAGTTTCTGTATCAAAATAGTACCAATCAAAATCTTGCGTATCAGAGTCGTAAAAATCATTTAGTAAAATATTATTGCAGTTTCGAAGACATTGAAACGCAGCCTTTCAAAATCTTTAACTTTGTTTTTGTTTTCGTTCACGGTTGTTAACGAGCGTTATGTTTAGGTGCGCATGTGTCACAAGTTTTAGGAAATTTTGGAGATTTTAAAATGGCTGCGGTTCTTAGCTACATAATCTTTTTTATAAAGCAACTGTTATTTTTCGTTTAATTTTGTAAAAATTAATGTTGCAACCATAATCAACTCTTTTTTTTAGAAATTGTTATATATATATATATATATATATATATATATATATATATATATATATATATATATATATATATATATATATATATATATATATATATATATATATATATATATATATATATATATATATATATATATATATATATACATATAGGGTCATTTCGGATAAAGCTAGCCAATAAAACTAAAATCAGTGTGTATTAATAACTATGTGAGATATCTTAATACTTCTTGTACTAGAAAACTCTATAACAGATACCTAAACTATGATATAATGTAAGCCATTATATCATAGTTTAGGTATCTGTTATAGAGTTTTCTAGTACAAGAAGTATTAAGATATCTCACATAGTTATTAATACACACTGATTTTAGTTTTATTGGCTCGCTTTATCCGAAATGACCCTATATATATATATATTAATGAGCCACACTAATATAAAGTGAGCCAAGTAAACTATATATGATACGTAGGAAAGGCTCGCTTTATATTAAAAAATTTATAAAGTGAGCCACCATTATTGGTAAAGCGAGCCAATAGCTTATATGATTATTCTAAAGTGAGCCATTTAGCTTTTATTTCAGACAAAAATTTACAAAATTGGAAGTATTATTACAAATAAAATTTACTATGTTAATATTAACTTTATTACCTACGATATAGTAAACTGGTATTAAAAGTTTGCAAACATTAACCTCAAATGCATACAATGCAAAAAATTTAAAGAACAAAAGCAATATAAAAATGTCAGCGACTAGTCTAATAAAAATAATACTGCTAAAGCTGCAGATAAATGATGCAGTACAAAATGCAAAATATCAAGTCTTAACTAGAGTTAATTTACTTAGTTGTTGTTTGAACACAATCAGCACATAGTTGTCCACGCACGGTTATTTCGATACAGCTCTCATGTAACCAATCACGGCACGCGTCACACTCAATCCATTCATCATCAATGAGAGGATCAGTTGCTTCACCATATGCAAACCCACAATATTTGCAAATGTCCTCTTCTTTTTGTTTCTTTTCTTTTTTGGATTCTTTCTTTTTCTTTATAACCTTCTGTTTAATAGTTTTCTTCTGTTTCTTTTCTTTGCTGGTCTCTTTCTCTTTAGCTGCTTTTTTTGTTATTGGTTTGGTTCTTTCTTGAATAAATGCTACATTTTCTTCTTTCTTTAGACTTGCTCACTTTTCCTGACAATCTCCTCCTCAAAGTTTCATATGGCACATTCCACGCTCTCGCTATCAGCCGTATTGACAACCGTTCAGTTGAAGGTTTTTCTTCTTGTTTTCTGTATTCTTCCATAGCACCAGCCATATTTCCTTTTTGCCATAAATTTAGTTTTGTGCCTGCATGACTTTGAGGCCTCGGCAGTTTTTTTGGACTTCGAAGTTGTCCTCGAATTGCCGGTACCTGCTCGACAATTTTTGTTTTCCTTGAGATTTTTGGCTTCTTCGGGCCGTGATCGGTTGAAAACGTACCATTCTGTAAAAATATCATAAAAAATTCCAATAAATTAACAATTCATGTGGGTCAAAAAGCAAAAAAATTTATAATATTTTTTACATTTATTTATTATTGCAATTTTTGGAAAAGTGAGCCAATGGCTCGGTTTACCTGAATGCCCTTGGCTCGGTTTATCTAACAGTTATGCAAAACCGAGCCAGGTTGAAAATTCGATTAAAAAACTTTATCATCGCTCAAATACATATCAACACTGTATTTTTTGAAATAGTTTCTCATATTACTAATATTACAATCATATTTACTATAAATAGTGTCAAATATGAAATACTCACTTTTCTTAATTGAAGCTAAACAAAATATAAGGTCTTAAAGCGAAAAAACGTTTTGTTACTACTCGAATGATTATAATTATACCACCGCGAAAATAATTGCTTTGCAACTGTTTTTAAAATATTTATTAGACTTTAAAATGAATAACTAATATTAAATAAATTGTTATAAATCGAAAGCATAATTTGATTTCGTAAAATTGCAATATTTAGGCGACCGGCTCGCTTTATCCGAAATGACCCTATATATATATATATATATATATATATATATATATATATATATATATATATATATATATATATATATATATATATATATATATATATATATATATATATATATATATATATATATATATATATATATATATATATGGCGCATGCATACCTAAACATAACGCTTTTTCATAATATCTAAACAACCGTGTGTTAGTTATTGTGTAAAGTGCGATAAATTAAAACATGCTAGCATAATAAAAAATGTACAGAATTATTTCACAAATCTCGACTAAGTACTTTGTTAAAATTAAAATTATTTACGAAAATCACTGACGAATACTTTATCTTATTTGATAATAGCAAATTTACCTTCCTTTCGAAAACTTTTATCTTCTCCCCATGGCTTTTTTCTTATTTCCATCGTTTCGCTCGCGTAATCTTCATTAATAAATATTCCGGTTTCTTTGAATTTTTTTGATAGCGTTAAGATTTTATTTTTATGTTGAAAGTCTAGTAGTTAAATAATTATAGTTCTTGGATCTTCATTTATTTTCCCAATGCGGTGAGCTCTTTCAATTATTACGTTTTCAGAGAATCCCAGTTTCTTTCTAAATAGATCTTTAACTTTCTTTGCATAGTCATTTCAAGATTCTATGGACAGCTAAATTAAGGCATCAATCCTTAGGTTATTACGGTTTGGACGATTTTCAAGGTCAATGTTTTTTTTATTTAATTGTTAATTTTGCTGGCTATCAATCAGACTATTTGTTTCTGATTTTTTTTTTTAAGAAATTTTCTTCCTGAAAGTTGATACTTTCCTTTATATTGTTGATGTCTTTTAGAATTATTCAATAAAAGCAAACCTTCGATTTGCTTTATAATTGAACTCGTTTTCAAGTTTGTCAAGCCGATCTGTTATTATTTTTAGATTTGCACTTATGATATCGCTAATTATCTTTTCCTGTTTTTTTAAAAGGTTTATAATTTCATTAAGAATACCTTTTGTTTGTTCTTCCAGTTTGGTGGTTATTAGTTTTTCAATATTTATCATTGTAACTTTCATATTTTAATTTTTTGATAAATACGTCTAGCTCTTACAATGCCGCAGATGATAATTTATTTATTATTATTACTAACCAAGTAATTTTTACGAATTTACCAATTTATTTGTACCTTTTACGGTACTTATGAAGTTATTTTTTCTTTTTATGAATTCTATGCGCAATACTTTATTTAAGTAAGTTGTTATGCTAGTTGTTACTAATTTTTTATGGAATTTTTTACGATATATGGGATTGTTTGTATTACAGTTGTACTACAGTTTATTGTAACCATGTTGTTGTAACCATGTTGTTGTAACCATGGTATTGTAACCATACAGTTGTGCTACAGTTTATTGTAACCATGAGCAAGATTAGGTTTTTTCAAACCGAGACGAGACCGAGACGAAAAGTAAGTACTTCTCGTGAGACCGAGAACGAGACGAGAAATTTAATAGTTTTTGAAAACAAATTTATTAAAATCCAAGTAAAAAAAAAAATGTAAACATGGACACAAACAAATAGACACAAATGACCTTTGTCAAAATGTAAACAACTTTTTCAAATATTATTTCAGAATTTTTTTGCCAAACTTTTCCAACAAGACAATGTTTTCTCTGATTAAGATGATTTGCTCTACTTTTTCTGGGTGTAAGTTGTGTCTGGATGATCGGACGACATTTCCACCTGAGCTAAACACTCTCTCTGATTTAGTTGAACTTGCTGGAATAGCTAAAATTTGTCTAACTAATGAAGAGAGTTCTGGCAATGTATTTGAATGCAGTTTCCACCAATCAAGAATCGGAAAGTCTTTTTTGGCATCAGGTAGATATTCATACTGGCACATTTCGCTCAAAATAGGATTCAGTTCAGATGTTGGCTCTTGTGTTTCAAGTCTGACGTTTAACTTGCGCTTCAGTTTTGAATTAGGGGACAAACCTGCTGAAAGGACTCTGGCAACAGGTTGACACTCAAAATTATCCTTAACCTGTGAGGCTAACCATTCTTTTGTTGTTTGAAATTTTTTGAAGAGCTTCAAGTGAAGTCCCTTTAAAGCAGGATTTAAGTAATTTGCTGCAGCACTCAATAAGTTTCCAGTGTGACAAAGAGGAAATCTTTTCTCAATGCAGCTTTTCAAGTTTTTTGCATACAAAACACCGTAGCCATTTTTTCCATCCGTCTCAATAAATTGATCAATTTTGTCATGGATTAAATAAAGAGAATCGGCGACAGTGTTAATTGTTGGAATAGACTCAGCCGACCACGTTTCTGTAGCTTCTTTAAGTGGTGCCAAAATTTCTACTGCTCCCTCGATTGATTTCCACTGTGATGCACTGATGGTCTTTGAAGAAAAAATATCTTCATTTGCTCATAAGCTGATAATTGCACTCTTTAGATGTAGGACAGAAGCCATGCAATCCAGTTCACTATTTCATCTTGTGTCAACAGATTGGCGTAACTGTCTAAAATTGATTCCTTGAGCGTCTGATTCTGATTCAAGCAACTCAGCTGGAACTGTTGACTGGTGAGTTAAAGAAGCCAAATCTTTGCATGTTTGCAACGCATCATCCATTCTAGCAGTCATTCTAAATGAGTCTTGAACTTCACATTGCAAAATATGATTGTTGCACAAGTATTGGTCAAGGCACTTTGACAATTTGACTGCAAGTTTCATGTTTCTTGCCTGGTTGTTCACGCAGTACATTAGCAAATCAGCAGGCAAATTTAGTTCTTCTAAGAAAGAATCCAGCTTTCCTTCAATTAAGATACCTGTGTGTCTGCCTGGGAACTGTTAGACATGGAGTGTCCAGTGATGTAGTCTCCAATTTTCGTCAATAGCATAAAAATTCCAAGAGATGTAGCTGTCCTGAGCTCTAGAAGTCCAAAGGTCAGAAGTAAATGCAGCACTATTATGCTCTTCATTCCAGCTTGAACTTCTCTTGACCGAATTGAGAGCTTTCTTGAATATGTTGTTCTGTGATGAAGGCTAAGTTTAGGGTTTCCAATGTCAAACAATTTCTTGAAACCTCTTTCTTCGACTGCTGAAAAGGATGTCAGATCAGTGCAAAAGTAATCCAGCATTGCAGAGTCTAACTGTTTTTGAATGGAATTGTCTTTGTCATATTTGGACTTTGTTTCAAGCATTTCGACCATGGCTCGTTGCTTCTTCTTAGGAGGAGGAAGAAGAGAGTCGTCAGTTTTTTCAGAATACTCAACGTAATCTTGGCTGTTTTTTTTCGAGGTGACGATGAAGTCCGCTTGTGTTTCCATCTTTTGTTTTCAAAGGCTTTTTGCACGCCTTGCATTCAGCACCGTCACTTGTTTTTTGAAAATATCTCCAGATTTTGTTTTTTCTTGGTGACATTTTTAATCGTTGAAATGAGGCAAGAATATTTCTTTTCAATATGAACAATATGTGTCAAGTTGAATTCCACTGGTAAACTAATGAAACTAAGTCAAAAGTGCACCATTTTATACAAAAAGTTTTTGAATTTAAAATCTAATTAAAAGTATTTAAAATCTAATTAAAATTTTTTAATTAGATTTGAAAAAAAAATCTAATTAAAAAATCTAATTAAAAATAGCAACCAGACAATCTCTAATGGACTTATTATAAAAGGACAAAAATAGACTTCGACAAAGCACTAATTGCAACAATTTTAATTACAACTATCAAAAATGAATTGTCTATAAAAAATGTTTGTCTTTCTAGACAATCATTTTAAAAACGGACACTAAATGAACAATCTCGATTTTTTAATGAGGTATAGAAGATCTATTTAATATATAATTTGGACTTATAACGAGTAATTAAATTTTCACTGCAGCATCGTTTCAAAAACTGAAAACGAGCACAAAATTAAAAATACAATTTTTCTAACAGAAGTTCATTTTTTAATTTTTTGTCCAGCGTGTGCTGTTGATTAAAAAGTTAATGTCTATTTAAAAACCTCAAAATGGACTATTTTATGCTCAATTGAAGTTCATTAATTACTCAGTTCAGTTGTTTTTCAATTCTCAGTGAATGTGCGTGAAAATTTATTTTTAAAATGCCCTCTCCAGTTTGGGATTACTTCAAAAAAGTTGAAGGTAAGTTTATCATTTAAAAAATTTTCCTTAGTCACTAAAATCTTTATCACCTTCAATAAAATTATTTTAAAAATATGTGATCAAGGAGTTGTCCTTTATAAAATGTGGATTAGTAAGTAGAAGATTCCAATAGGTGTTAAAATTTATTTAGGTTTGTGAATAAAACAATAGTGAAAAAGAAAAATGTTTTTTACTTTCATTTTATTGATGAATATGTACGCAAGTTTTAAACAATAATTAATCATGGGCAATGATGGTCATTTGGAGTTTTGATGTCATTTCAATATTTTTTTAATATTATAAATTTACTACATAACAATCTTCAAATAATACGGTAATGAAAGATTTCTGGTTTTATGAAATCAAGTAAATTTAGACAAAATCATAGACACCAAATAGACAAAAAATTATGCTTTGTAGACTTATGAAGTGAAAATTATTTTTTAACTGAGCAATCTTAGGACACCATCAAAAATTTGATAGACACAACAAGGACAAAAAATTAAACATTTGTTGTGTCCATTACAACATACAGAATTGTCTATGTCTGTGTTGTAAGTCTATCCATAGACTAGTCTGGTTACTAATTAAAAATTTAATTTGTTTTTGTCAAAAACAAATTAAGTTTTTAATTAGATTTATTAAAATCAAAACAAGAGTCAAAATATTAATTAATTAAAAAAACAAATTATTAAGCATTTTGTAAATTATAATAATTTTTAATTTGGAAAATAATATAATATTTAAGTCTCGTTCTACTTCTCGCGAGAATTTTATATTTCTCGTTTCTCACGAGAAGTCCCATTTCTCACGAGAAACGAGAACGAGACGATATCTCGCTCATGGTTAGTTTATTATGTTCATTTTAATTAGTTTATTTTTTAAACTAATGCATGCAATCAACTATAAATAAAGCTTTATATAAATAACTGTTTAGTTTATTTTTTGGCAAGTGACTAAGCGCCTATCATTATCTAATTAATTTAGTGGAAATTCCGGTTTAATTAAAAACCAATTATTATGTTATTTCTTAATACAATCATCATTTACTCGTTAAAAATTAATTATTATGTTATTTCTCAATATAATCATCCCCCACTCAATTTAACTCACTCACTTGTCAATTAAAAACAAAAAAAAAGCGTACAAGGAAGATGATATATTACTCGCATTAACTGATATGAAAGAAGTTAATACTGAGAAAGTTATCACTGAGAAAAGCTGCATTCAAACAAGGCGTTAAAGCCTCAATACTCAAAGATTGCAAAAATAAGAACAACAAAGGCCTCCATGGCTCAGGTACAACAACAGTACTCTCAAATGAAACAGAAAAAATGATGGTGCATGCGTTCCAATCACTTAGGGACTAGAGTTACGGGATAACCCGAAATAAACTCCTAAAATTTTTAACTGGCCACCTTAAACCCGAAAATCAATTGCACTTATTCGAAATTGGCAATCGTAGCAAAGACTGGTTTATGCCTTTATGAAGAGATGTTCAAAAGAAATTTCAACAAGAAAAGCAGACAATTAGCATCTAACAGCGCCGCTTTTTGTACACCAAAAATAATTAATTGTTATTTTGAATGCATTACTATGCAGTATCAACAGACTGGTATAACGTCTGGGTTGTATATTTGGAATTGCGATGAAACAGGTTTTTCGGGTGATAAAGTCAAAGCAACCGTAGTGTGTTGAAAAGAGACAAGACATACGTTTAAATTTACTTGCAACAATAAAAACTTCATTATACTGTGAAGAATTGCTGCAACGCTGATGAACATTTTGAAAATTTTGCTCTGACTGGACAAGTTTATTGAATGGCTGAAAGAAGTATTTACACAAAACTAAGCAAGTTGGTGGTATTCATATTTTAGCACTAGATGTGCATACGACTCACATGACTTTAAAAGCAATGTTGTTGTGCAAAAAAATAAAATATAATCTTAATATGTCTACCAGAGCATTTTTCACATATTCTACAACCGTTGGATAGAGGTTCTATTGTCATATCAAAAAAGCATTGAATGAAGTTCTTATCAAGTATCGCAAAATGTAAGAATTATAATAAACAAAATTTTCAACTGTTGCTCAACCTGTTGTACAACAGTTTTAAATTTTTTACACGCTTGCATGCAATCGCTGATTTTCAGTACACTGGCTTATTTCCACTAAATAAAAACAACATAAATCATAAGGCATTAGCAATCACAAAAACGTTTAATCCGCTATCATCAACTTTAGCAGCCTCTGAAGCACCGTCACCATCCTTCTCAGTCACAGCTTTATCATCTATAACAGCCGCCGCAGCATCTACTCTAACTACAAACCAATTACCATCTTTATCAACTTCGCCAGCTTCGAGTTTTGATAGGTATCAAAAGATAGAATGGAAATAATTCTTTCAATCCAGAAATCAATCGCATGTTAGGAAATTGAAACAGTGTCACATGTAAAAACTTGGCGAAAAGTGTATTACCGAAAAAAATGTGATCGAGTTCCTCAAACAAAAAAATGAAAAAAAAGCTACAAGGGAAGCTGTAAAAGATACTAAACTTAATGCAAAGCGTAGACTCTCTACGCGAAGTACTTAAATGTCTGAGCAAAACAATGCTGAGCAACCTCAGCAAAACTATAATGAAGAACAAGCACCTGCTGCCAAACGATTAAAAGTTGCAAAATGTAAAAAGTGTAGAGTATAATTACACACAGAAATGTTACAATGCGAGAATTCGATGAGTCGGGAATGGTTGTGCATAGAAACATGTTTATCAAAGAAATATTTACTTGGTACTAAATTTTTTTGTTGCAAAAAAATTTAGTACCAAGTACTAAATGTAAAAATTTTTAAAATATAGTTTCTTAAATATAAGTTCTGTTAAAAATATTGATAAAAAAAAATTAAAATTTAAAAAAACTCAATATTTTCTCAAGTGTGGGGTTTTATCAGAATGTCGAGTAAAACCGAGTTTTTTTTTCTTTACATTTAATATTTATTATTATTTTTTTAAACATATAATCATATAAGTCCTATTAATTAAAAATATAAGTTTGGTGGAATATTCGGTGCATAGGTAAAAGTATACGGAAAATTCAACCGTAAATAAATTTATAATTTATTTTAATTGGATAAACGATTGAATAAAAAATCGTAGCGTAAAATGTGGAAAGGGGTCGTCCATTAATTACGTCACGCAATTTTTGACCGCTTTTTAAATTTTTTTAATCGAAACGTTTATTTGGGATTGATTTTAAAGAAAAATTTGAAAAAAATAAAAAATCGAAGTTTATTTAGAAGGAATAATGTCGAAAATACCTATACGGAATAAAATTGAAATTTGGATTTAGGATTGGTTCGAAAAACTAGCAAAGAGGTAAAACATGCGAGGGCTGTTGCTACATCGACTAAAAAATAGATAAAACATGCAAGGAATGCTGGTACATCGACTAAAGATTTGGTTTGGGCTGGTAGTCTATCAATTAAAGTTTAAATTATAGATTTTGCTTTAAATTTATCTTTATATCCTTTCTTTTTTCTAATTCCAGCTTCTTATTCAATAGATTGAGTCTGTTTACATTGCTGCAAAATAAATTCAACCAAGTATTGAGAAACACAGGTCAATTTTGAAATGTCAGCTTGGCCAATAAAGAATTTGGAAGAAAAATTTTGAAAACTTTTTTTCAATTTATTAATTGTTTACTCATTTTAATCCAATAACAATGATAACCCATACTTAATACTAGAGATGTCACAAATAGTGAATTGGGCAAACACCGAATGTTTGGATGGGTGCTCGACCGAAGCATCAAATATTAGACAGCCGAATATTTAGCGACACTTACTTATTTTGATGGTTCCAACCTGCTTCATTGAAGCGCATATTAACTAAGTTGTATGTATTTTTGTTTCATTTATGACAAGGTCATGTCACAACAAGCATCATTTGTTGAGTTTTATATCAAAGTATTTTAATTGGTATCTTGCATTTCTGAAGAAAAATTCAGAAGTTGCAATAGATAGATATAACATAAAAATCTCCAAACTTATTAAAAGTAATTTCTTCACAACAATCTGCAGCCGTATTAACATCTCTCCGTCAAACTAATGGAGAAATTGAGTGTCCGTTAAGAAAAAAGCTCTAACTTATTTCCAATCCTTTTGTTTAGGCTCCGTTTATAAACCACTCCGATAAATTTTTCAGTTAAAATTTTTCCGTTAGCCAGCTCAGTTAACTAGTTTTCGTGCTATTTTTCTCATCGCATCTAAACGTTGCAATGCCAACAGACGATGATTTTTTTATTTGGTAATTCGTAGTCGGTGATTTTTTAAATAATGGTTGCTGAGTAATTTAAATAAAACACCCTAAAATTTAAATAAAACACCCTACAGTACAAAAAATTCAAAGAGCTTGTATCTACTTAACACTTAGCAACATTTTTTTAAATTTTACGTTTATGCCTCTTCAACTCTTACGGATTACACATTTTTTCATAACTCTACTTTCTTCAATTTTTGCAAACGGATCAAAATACTAAAGCCGAGTAATTTTATTGTGATACATTTCAAGAAATTGCGATCTTTTTTATCGCACCCAAGTGGAGGCTTTATTCTCCTAGTTTTTAAACTATATACTAACTCCAAAATGAGTTATGTCACTGTGTACCATGTACTGTGTTTTTTCTGTTAAAGAAATTGACAACTAAATATTAAAAAAATATGAACTTTTCTAAGGCTAAAATGAAACTTTAATAAAAAATATAGAAAAATGCTGTTCAAACTTTTAACAATACTACTTTAATATTCTCTAAAAACCAAAATAGAATTAACAATATTTCGAAAGCATCTAAAAATAACTCTTAAACTATATTTAAATAAAGTGCAACACATAAAAAAACAAGGATATTTTTGTAAAAAATTGTGCCCAAATTCATTTAATTATGCTTGGTATGGTTTCAACAGAAAAAGTTTTATGAAACCTTTACAGGGCTTAGTATTAGAGCATATAGAAATCTTTGTTGGCCACCTAACCCATATTTTGTTGTTTCAGTCTTGTAATACAGGACTGTGAACGAACATACATGCAGTAATATGATCATACGTAATTCAAAAATAAGGATATGAAAGGCAAAGACAAATTCAAAATATCAAAATTGGCAACAGTTAAGATAATGAATATAAATATATATATATATATATATATATATATATATATATATATATATATATATATATATATATATTTAGTAGTTAGGTTAATGTTATTATTAATTTGTTTTTAATTAGCTAATAGTTATGAAATAGTTATGTGCTTTAATGCTTGTTTAAAAAATTCATTTATTTGATAATATGGATTATTTATCTATTAAAAAGTGTAAAATAAAAATTGATATAAAAATATCAATAAAATTATGAAATATTTTACAATAACTGTGTATGTGAGTAATTTATTAGTTAACCTAGAGATATATAAAGTAGAGTAATAAAGTTATTGTAAGTTGTTAGTTAGGTTTATACCGAGTTTTGTAATTTTTTAACAAAAATTTATTTTCGTGGCAGCACTTTGATTTCAGTTCTTTTATTTAGTAGTTTCTCAGGTTTTGGATTCGATATATTTGCAAATTTCTTATATAGACATAGTAGGTAACTTTTGGAAAAATTCGAGTTGGGAAGTACAGACTTCAAAATAGACCATTTGAATATAGGGGTTTTGTTAGAATTGTTTTTTAAATCCGAGACGTAATTTGATAGGTTGGAGGACTTTTTGTATTTAACATTTTAAAGTAAAACTGATTTTTAAGTGAACAGTTTTTGTATCCGCTATTTTTTAGTGCTGGTTCATATTCGTATTCGAATTGCGTATAACTTTTTTTTTTTTTTTTTTTGCCATATAAATTTATTAAAGTCGTAAAGCATAATATAAATACAAATAGCAGAAGCAAGAAGAAGATATAATCGGTCTTATCACCAAGCCCCTTAGTCTATACCGTAAACATAAGACAACAAAAATTAAAAAACGTAGCACTATATAATATAAAACATTTTTCTAAAGACTTAATAAAATAAAAATCATCGGTCCTAAAGTCCTACTTTAACTTTTTGTTTTTGTGTTGGTTAAGAAAAATTAAAATATAAAAGAAAAAAAAAGAATTAGTACAAAGAAACTATATTACTAAAAAGCAAGCAAGCAAATACGCATAATCCTGAAGCTTTCCTTTTACACCAGCATATACCTAAATATGTGATAAATTCTTATAAACCATAATTTTTTATATATATTTAAAAAAAAAAAAAAAAAAGAATTTAAGCAATAACAAGTAGCACAATCATTTTCTAAGATCGCCAAGCCCATAATGACCTCTTATTGTTGGGTAAGTTTAACAAGAGCAATCATTAAAACTTCAAAAAAAGCTGCGCGCTACGTCGTTCATCAGTAGTTATTGCTTCAATTTATTCTTAAACTCATTAAGCGTAGAAATTGTTTTAAGTTCATTAGTTAATATTTTATTGCATAATTTCGGCCCTCTAGTAGAAATTGAAAATTCGGTCGCCGCAAAATAACTTTTGGGTTGAATATAACTGTTATTTGAAAATCTAGTGAGATATCTATTCTGATTTATTTTGAATAATGGGTAAAATATTTTAGGAGATGTATTTTTATTAATTTTGAACATAAATATAAGAATTTGGTAGACATTTAATTGATAAACATTCATTTATTTGAATTAACAAATAATGCTTGGGAGAGTGTATAACGACCCACATTGGAAATGATTCTGATTGCATGCTTTTGTTTATTAAAAATAAACAAAAGCATGCAATCAGAGTGCAATCAAATTGCAATTAAAAAGTTTTTTTAATTTTATTTTTATTTGTACTGCACCACGCAATATTTGCATAAATAAGATGGCAATGAATGAACGAGAAATATAAAAGCTTTAAGCAAGTTGGATTTAAAAAAGGCTTAGCTCTGCATAGCAGGTCTATGTTCCTTGAGATTGTATTTTCGAGATATTGTATGTGATCTCTCGACGTCATATTTTTATCAAGACGCACACCGATAAATTTTAAAGTGGTTTCTCTTTTTATGTCCTGATTGGCAATACAAAGTTTTGAAAGTTTCAAAGGAATTTTTATCTCGGTCATGAAAACGATGGAAAAAAGTATATTTTGTTTTGGTTACATTTAAAGATAATTTGTTTGCATTAAACCATTCAGTAAGATTTAATAGCTCTTTGTTTACTGACTTAAACAGAACATTTATATCATTATGCTCATAAAATAGATTTGAGTCATCTGCAAATAAAATTGTATCTAGTTCAGTTCAAGCTTTGCTTAAATCATTAATAAAAATGAGAAATAGGAGTGGCCCTAATATAGATCCCTGAGGAACCCCACATGTTATGTTCATATTGCTTGTTTTACCTTCATTATAAGAAATGTATTGTTTTCTATTTGACAAATTGCTGTTAAACCACGCAATATTTATATGTTTAATACCATAGTTTTCTAATTTTGTTAATAAAATGTATTGATCGACAGTGTCAAAAGTCTTACTGAGATCAATAAATACACCTAATGTATATTTATTTTCATCAAATGATTTAAAGATATCATGAACAAGATGAACAATAGCCTGATCAGTAGAGTGGCTCTTTTTAAACCCAAATTGTGTACTATAGAGAACATTGTTTACATCTAAAAAGTAATACAATCTTTTATACATAATGTGTTCTAATAACTTCGAAAAGCATGATAGTATGTAGATAGGCCTGTAATTGGAGACATTAGTCTCATCTCCTGATTTTAGTATAGGTATTACCCTTGCAATTTTAAGTTTATCGGGAAAGATTCCTTGGTTTAAAGAGAGCGTAAATATATGCAAAAGCGAAATTTTTAAATAAGGCATTGATTTAAATACTACATTGCTGCTTATATCATCAACTCCATTACCTTTAAGTAAGTACATGGCATCAAGCAATTCTGTTTCTGTTAGCATATTATTGTCCATTGTTTTATTATTAGAGTTTAGGTATGATTTGAAGCAAGTTTTACTTTTATTTATTTTTGATGCTAAACTTGGACCTGTGCTAACAAATGCATGGTTAAACGAATTAGCAATTATTGCGTCGTTAATAATTTCACAGCCATCTATAATTAGTTTTTTTGGTAAACGACTAATATTCATATCTTTATTGCATATAAACTCTTTTATTATGTTCCAAGTTTTTTGTATATCATTTTTTGTATTTTAGCAATTGGCTACTATAGTAAAACTTTTTTGAACGCTTTACAATCGTCACAAAAAGGCGATTATAGTTTTTATAGTTTGTTTCATTTTTAAAAGTTCATTTCTAAATGAACTTCTCATACAACCGTTGCTTTTTTTTTGAAGATTTTATGATTCCGGGTGTTATCCAGGGATTTCGTAGAGTTTTTGTTTTAATAAATTTAGTTGTTATTGGGAATGCTTTATTGTAGTGACATTACGAATTTTATCAAATATATGATAAAATTCATCATAAGTTTCATTAACATTTTTTGTTTCCATAACAGATTTCCAGTTTGTTGTCGATAAAAGCCTAATAAATGTCACAAGAGAAGCTTCCTTAATTACTCGTTTTTTAGTTTTTACTTTTTTAGAAGGTTGATTTAACGATTTTTGTGCTATTTAAAAACCGGAAAATGATCAGATATGTCTGTAATAAATTTTCCAGTTTTAATTTTTATGTTTTTGAAATTATTAATTATAGTTTGATCAATTAAAGTAGCAGTATTTTTTGTAATTCGATTAGGTTTATTTATAGTTGAAATAAGTTCATTTTGAAACATAATATTGAAAAAAGTTCTGACGTCTTTGTTTTTGTTGTATTTAAGTAAATCTAAATTCAGATTGCCTACCTTCGTTGCCTACCTTCGTAAACGCATTTGCCACATAATTCTTCGCTTATAAATAGGCTTTTAATTTGATTGTTAAATCATAGTCATAATATATAACTAGTCTGGAAACGCGGGCCGTTTTCTAAAAACACAAGTTCCTCTCTTTACTAGTGCTCAGCCTACTTTGAAGTGCATCAAATTGTCATAATCGCAAATTGCTATAACCTAGTTGTATTTGCTCTGGGATAAACATTGATATACCAGGAGCAAATTGTGCTATCTTTGGTTGTCCAGTTTCAAGAAACCACGTTGGATTATCTATATTTCGTATTCCAACTAAAAATGATGAATATAGCATAAACTGGAGACAGAAGTTACTAAGTATAGTTACACGTGACAGAGTGATTGACAAAGGATTAAAAAGTAAAATTGAAAAGAGGAATCTTTACATTTGTGAACGTCATTATACTGAGGATCAATTTCTTCGTAGTGAGTAAATAAAATGCAATAGGTTAAATAAATCTGCCGCTTCAAGAACTTTGTATATTCTAAATAATAGTATGTCATATATGCAAACATTTTATCAACTGCATAATTATATAGATGTCTACAAATAGAAGTGCACACTATTAAAGTTTATTTATTTAAAATCTTAGCTAATATAGCTTAATAAATTCTATATTTAATATAAAGTTTACTTTGCTGGATTAGTTGATAATTAATATATCAGTCTTTTCATTATTTTGTATCTTTACTGCAAACAAGAAAATTCAGGTATATTTCTATTATTTTAGACCATTTAAAAACAACACTTATTCCTGGATCAATACCAACACTGAATTTACCACAAAAAAGTTTTTCTATTTCAAGGTAAAAAAATAGTTACAAAAAAAAAAAAAAAAGAAATAGATTAAGGATTTTAATAAATCTGAATAATTTAAAATTAGCTAGTTCATCAATACTTCTTAAGCTAAACTTCAATAGCTTAAATGTAGTTCATTTTTAATACTATGTTATAAAATTGTGAATTAAGCAGTGGCAGATCCAGCACTTTTTGATCTTTGAGATAGCTAACTTCCAGACATGGAGCTAACTCCAAACATTTATATGTTTATACTTATGTCAAATAATGAGGGTTTGCAAAAAATTGCGATGATTGGAGGCTGGGAACAAAAAAGCCTCAAAATTTTTGCAACACCTGCCCCAAACATAAGAGCAACAAGTTTATGAAATATATTTTGTACTATTCTCAACTAGACTTATATTCATCGATAATTTTTAAGTTTCATAGTATTATCTCAAAGCGTTCAAAAATTATGGCCATATAAAGTTTAAACCCCCCTCAATTTGAGGGGGTTATAATTTTTATATGGTTATAACTTTTGAACGCTTAGAGATAAAACTATGAAACTTAGTACAAAAAATATCACATCAACTGTTGCTCTTTTGGGGCAGGTGTTGCAAAAATTTTGGGGCTTTTTTGTTCCCAGCTTCCAATCATCGCATTTTTTTTGCAAACCCTCATTATTTGATATAAGTATAAACATATAAATGTTTGGAGTTAGCTCCATGTCTCGAAGTTAGCTATCTCAAAGATTAAAAAAGCTGGATCCTCCACTGTAAAGTACATAAATTTTATTTAAATATATATTTGTTAAAAGTGTAATTTCATTTACAGTACAACATCTCGTAAATCAGCAGAGCTCATAGTTAAAAAGAAATCCAACTTAAATACTCAACCAAACCCAATCCAGGAATGCTACAAATCAATGGAAGAACTTACTAAGCGTATAATCCATTTTAATCTTCCTTCTGCTTGGAAGATAAATATTAATGGTTCTCAAGTTCATATTTTTGAAAAGGATGAAATTCATGAAATTGCAAAAATAGACATATTTATTGATACTTCTTTAACATTTATACTTCGTGTTTTTGCATGGCTTTTACCATCAAACCATGAAGTTTATGAATATTACAACAGTTCAATGAAAAATATCACTTTGTCAAACTTGATCAAGGTTGTTTCAACGTGTTTGTCTAGGAGTAACACAGGATGATGCTAAAAAGTCTGCTATCAAACATTACATTCCTAAAATATATAATCAAACAGAATTTAATTTTCATGGAACTTATCAAACTGAGTATTTTTGATCAAAATCATGTTTACTTTTAAGCAATGTAAAATGTTATGAGAACTGTACTACAAATGAAAAATCTTTTACTTCTAAATCTTCCAAATCATCAAAAAGAAAGCACAGTGTATCAAAAAATGCTGCTAAACTTAATGCTCCAATATCATTAACTTCTCCTGATCGCCTAAAGTTAACAATTCAAAATTATAGAGTTGAAAATAAGTTGTTGAAAGAAAAAATGGTAGAGTTACAGAATTCGATTTCAAAATCCGCCATGACTATCAGTTCAAGTTTAAGTGATTATTTATTATCTATAATGTCAAATGCAGATCAAAACAAAATCTCACCTTTTATGAAGTTATTTTGGGAGGAGCAACAAAAATATTTAAGGTTGTCCCCAACTAATGTAAAATATCATCCCATGATAATTCGGTATTGTCTTTCTCTGGCTTCAAAGTCTGCTGCAGTGTATGATGATATAGGTTAAAATGAAAAATCTGGAACAGGTTTTCTTGTCCTTCCAAGTCGTTGTCGATTACGTGATTATAAAAATTACATTAAACCCAGACGTGGATTTAATAAAGAAATAATTGATAAGTTAAAAGAAAAAATCTAAGATTTTAGGAAAAATTTATTATCTATAGGATGAAATAAAAATTCAAGAAAACTTAGTTTGGGACAAACACACCGGGAAGATTGTGGGTTATGTTGATCTTGGTGATGTCGATATTAATGTAGCAACTTTGCCTAAAGTAGATGATTTCGCTACCCATGTTTTAGTATTTCTTATTTGTAGTGTCGTCAATCCTTTTAAATTTAGTCTAGCTAATTTTGCTACGACTGGTGCCATTACATGTCAAATGTTTCCTTTGCTTTGGGAAGCCATTGGATTTTGTGAATTAAATTTGCTAAAAGTCATTGCTGTAACTTGTGATGGAGCGTCTGCAAATTGCAAATTATTCAAAACACATTTCACTATGACACATAATGATGATATGAATCCGAATGTTGATGTTACATATAGGACCCTTGATTTATTTAGTTCAGAAAAACGATTTATCTATTTTATATCTGATTCACGGCATTTGATTAAGACAGTTCGTAACTGTTTATCCAACTAAAAAAATACAGAAAGAACAAGATATATGTGGAACAATGGTATGTTTATATTGTGGAATCATATTACTGATATATTTTATGAAGACCGAGAATGTGTCTTGCACATATTACCTAAACTTACTTTTGAGCATATAAAGTCGACGCCATATTCTATAATGAATGTTAAACTTGCTGCTCGAGTCTTAAGTTCCACTGTGTCAAAAGTTTTATTACATTATGGACTACTAGAAGCTGAAGGTACTGCTAAATTTTGTGCCTTAATGGATAAGTTTTTTGATATAATGAATATAAGAAGCTTAGATGCTCATAAATTTGACCAAAAACCTAACCTAACTCCATTTTCATCATTAAATGATGACAGGTTCTCTTGGTTATAAAGTGTTTTTTTGCAATATTTTAAAAATCGGTTAAAATCTATTAAAGAGCACCATGGATATATGTCAAAAGGTTCAAAATCGAATATGTTTATAGCCCACCAAACATATGAAGGTTTAAAGATTACTATCCATTCAATTATAGAGTCTGTTCAGTTTTTGCTCCAGCACAATGTAAAGTATGTTTTGACTGAACGCTTTTTGTCAGGATCCGATAGAAAATTACTTTGGACGCCAACGATCACTTGGAGCTCGCAAGGACAACCCATCTCCTAATGATTTTGGCTACAATGATAACACAATAAGAAACCAGAAAATATTTCTTCCTATAGCTGGAAATGTAATTAGCTCCGGAGATGATATAAATATGAGTATGCTCTAAATAATTAAAAGAAAGGGAAAACTGTTTGTAATTTTATAAAACATATTTAAAAGTATTAGAGGTCCCATTGGTATTTAAAAATTTAAAACACAATTATATTAACATAATTAATTTTACTTATTGATATTATATTGATATTCTATCATAGAGCTATACATAAAATTAATAAATATCATTAAAGTATTTATTTTACTACTTTAGGAGAACTAAATAATATGCCAATAATATTTTTAAAAGATATGTGGCTATGAAAATAGCTGTTTTAATAAGTTCAAGCTATGCCAGGATTTCTTCTTTAATGTCCTCATTCCATAATTAAGGTTTTTTTTTTAATTGTTGTTTTTAAAGCATTCGATTTTGTTTGACTTTTTTAAATTTTGAAAGCTTGCAACTTATCTTTTACAAAGTAGAATGTACGAACTCTAATATACAAAGTTAGAAGATTTTCTAATAAACTAAGATAAAATCAGATAAACTATGCAAAATTATTGAAAAGGTAACTAGCACAAAAGAGTCTTCTATTAGAGCATCAACTATTTCTTTGCAATTGATAATATGGGATGATTTTTTACCCAAAGAAATAAAATGATATGCAACAGCAGTAAAGATACAAATGACCTCTTTATTTACTTTCCATAAACCACCCCTATCATGCAAATTAACACGTTTATACTCTGGTAAAGAAATTTTTTCTCCTGTATATTTATCAGCAAGTAGAAATGATAAACTCTGCTTATGGTACAAAGTAAACACTTTAGAACTAAACTTAATTCTATTATAAAAGGTACCAAAAACATACCCACTAAAAAAAGTGAAAATCGATTTCTCTTTTTCAGTAAACTGGTAGGATTCATGTTTAAATGTTATAATATCATTTTTAAAGGAGGCACCAGTCAGATGGGCCAAGACAAGATTTGCAACTTCAAAACTTAAAAGAAGAGCACAGTTTTGGCTAAGATTTTTAAAAGGACTTGGTCACCAGATTGACTCAGAAAATATTTTGTAGAAAGCAGGGTAAAAGGTTTCAGCATTTCCATCAAATGAATTAATTATATTTTTTATTAGAGAAAAAGCTGGATTGACCTCCTCTATACAAGTGATTTTAAAATTTTTAAACTCGGTTCTTATTTTTGGAGGGTAGCATTCATCTTTGGCTAGCTTTTCTGCACTCTGAACTAAATAATTTTGAAAAAAATTAGGATGAAGAATAACCTCTGCTTTCTCTTTCTTTTTAATACATTGTTTATCAATAACTTTATCCTTGTGTTTTGCATTGAGATGACGAGTCAGACCACCTTGTGATAAGCATCTTTTCTCGCAAAATAAACAACAAAATACTCTTTCTTCATTTGCGTTAGGAATACTTCCAACAGCTAAACCGACTGCTGAATTAAAATTGAGGTCTGTCTCCAACAAATTATCCTCAATAGCAGCTAAAACAGCATCAAATTCATCCAAATTATTAGCATTTGCGCCAGAAAAAGTCATTTTAAAATTATTTGATGCACTCTCAGTCCGGTCACCCCAAAAGTTTCAAGTTAGTTTAAGGTGGTAGCCCTATAAAAAAAGTGATTTTGATAAATAAAAAGAAATCTAACATACTTAGGTGTTTATAGAGTTTCTTGGAGAGAATTCGGTTGATTCAAAAAAAAAAATTTCATTTGGTTGATCCATAATGGGGGAAAAAGTGTCATAAAATCAGCGAAATTAATCACATTTCAAAATGTTCTAAGTCAGTTTGTCTTTATCTGTTTTCAAATAAATTTTAGAACTTTCTGCAGTACACCTAAATAATCCATTTAACCGTCAGATTTTTCCTAAATTAAAATATTAAAAAAGTTATTAACTTTTTTTAATGAACCTATCGATTTTCAATAGTTTTGTGGAATGATTTGAAACGTTTAGGTCTATAAATCTGTTATTGCGACAACTTTGTTTTACTTTTATTTTTTGACTCTTTTTATTAAATTCTATTTACAACTTTTATACAGAAACAAAAATTCTCAAGGGCGTAATTATATACAAAAATAGCTTATGACTTGACTAATAAATTACATCAATTAATTTTAATAATATTATGACAAGAATTTTATAAACTTAACAATAAAGTTTTATAACGATCAGCTCTTATCACATCACCCCAAGAACTGAAGTTCTTAAGGTGGTAGAGCACAAAAAAGACACTTGTCATGAAAGATTTAAAAAATAGTTTTAAAAATATGCAGAAATGCTTCACTAAGAGAAATGAAATGTTTTTGCAAAAAAAAAATTGAAAAACTTTACCGAAAACCCATAATGGCACAAAAACAGTGTAAATAAAGACCTAATTCTTATGTTTTCAAAACACGTTAACTTGAGTTAGACTTAAGAACCATTAATCAAACTTTGCAGATCTGTTAATGAACTTATTTTACTCCATTTAACAGATAGAATTTTAATTAGTTCTTTTATATGTAAAGATATGACCTTTTTTTTAAGATAAGTTAAATTTAGTACGATTTACAAGTAGTTTAAAGAAGTTAAAACTAAAAATAATGAGTTTTAAAAATGATTAAATAAAATCTATCTGTCAAATGAATTCTAATGTTGTTAGGAATATGTTCTAAAAACTTCAGAACAAAAGCTTTATTCAATCAGAAAAAATCATGTTTTGAAATCTTGATAAAATATGAAAAACTCAACTTGCAGAAAAAACAAAAGTAAGTACAAAATAAAGAAAAAATCAGATTTAAACAGTAAAATCATGTTAAAATCCTCCTGAAACATATGAATCTTGAGGTTGCTTTGCTTTAAGATTCTTACTGAATGCTTTTTTTAAGGCTCTAAGTTTTTTTCTCTGTTTCTTTACCGTTATAGTAGTCTTAAGATTTAAAGTTTATTAAAGATACAAGCGTGCTTATTGATGAAAAACCACAACCAATTTCACGGAAAGCTTTTGCAGAACGTACATTTACCCCGTATGTATTTCGACCTTTAGTTTCCCCCTTCTTCTTTATCTCTGGAGAAGTATTAATTATTTTATTCCATGAACAATTATCACAGTTTATTGTTAGAACATGAGAGAATCTTTGTCTTTTTTAAATATCATCTTTTACAACAATGTTGCAACAACATTCTGAACATACAAGAGTTTGCAAAATGCTTTTGAGTAGGTAAAAATGCACAATAATAAAATAGTCTTCTGTTTGTGGAAAAGAATTAGTAGAAAATTAAGTTATTGTTTTTGTTTCCTTTCACTTGAGCATATAGACTTGATACAAGAATCTTCGAAAACTTTAACATTCTTTGGAACTATGCCATTCTATTCTCTCTTTTTTCTTTTGCTAATATTTTGTTTATTTGTTTTTTTAGAGCTCATTATCTTTCTTATTTGTTATTTATGATAGATCTTACAACTTATTACTAACCAGCAATAAATCTCTAATACAATACTAACAAAACTAGGGTCTAATACAACAATAACAACATGAATTTTTAAATCTTGCTACAGCAAAATTCTCAAAATTCAAATTTCTTTAAAAGCAAAGATGATAAATAAACAATTACAAGCATGATAGACACAACAAAAAGACAAATTAGCTTGCAATTTTGCTCAACATATATAATAAACGAGAGTATGTTTGTGGTTGCTACGGTGTTGCTAAGGTAAATAATTTTGCAAATGTAGATTTTTAACACATTTCCAAAAATAGTTTCAGTTCCATATTTACATCAAAAGAAAGAGAATAAAATTTTGAATAAGATGAATTAAAAATTTTTTTTTTCATATTTTGATCAAAAATTTGTATTTTAATTGTGCTCTACCACCATAGTAACATAGTCATTTAAATATGTCGGCTTTCTCCTTTCTCTGGTTGATTGTCTGATCGCTGGTAATAAATTATCGACAATTTCTCTGCCGTCAGCTTCCTGTTCAGCGTCAACAACTGTTTCTTCAGTTCCTTCCTCTCGTGCAGCAAAAATGTCTAAATCTTCTAAATCACTTTCATCACTGTCAACCTCTTCACTGATAACAATTTTACTTGAAGCGTTTGAAGAATTTGAGGCAGGAGCTATTCTCACGTCTCGCACATGTCTTGGAACACCATCAATTTCAATATTTGTGTTTGTGAGTATGTCAGTTACAGTACCAATTTTTCAAACTGAAGTGCACTTTGCATCAGCGGGGCGAACATAAACTTTTTCTCCAATTCTATAAGTTTTCGTAACTTGTCGTGATCTTTCTTGAGTTTCAGTGTTTTTCTCCTCTTGAATTGCTAGACGCCAAACGTACTTATTTTTTTGAGAAGCAGGTGCAGATTCCTCATTTGTTCCTACCGTTGGTGTTGTATTGTACCAAAATACCGCTACTAACGGACATATTTGTGTCCTCGCAGCTGTTCGTTTTACTGTGCAGTGGTTACGCTCCACAATCCCATTTCCTGATGGTCTATATGCACACCTATACTTCTTTTTTACACACCATTTTTCACATATATTTGAAAATTCACTAGATTTAAACACCGCTCCATTATCCATTAACAGTTCTTGCGGTGGGCCATGCTCCCTAAATACGGGTTCCAATTGACTTACTACATTTTTGGTATCTTCGCGAGGCAACTTTCTCCAAATTGCAAACCGACTTGGTCCACAGTCAATCTTTGTTAAATATGGTGACCCTTTATAGTGAGTCACATCACAAGCAATTCGATACCATGTGTCTGGTACATCTAGCGCTCCATTTCCCCATTTTATTGGCGCTGGATGAATTGAATTACATTGACAACATTTGCGAACACATTCTTCAGCATCTTTTCTTAATACGTGCAGAAGTCTTTGTTGCACTGTAAACATTGTCCGATTAACGCCAAAATGATGCTTTGAGTGACAATTACGAATTTCTTCAGCAATACTTACTCCACATAGCTCTTTAGTACTTCTTCGTGAAAGCTCATTTAACCAAGTCTTTGGAACTCGTGTCAACACGTCAGCTTTGTTTTTGGAGGACGGAACCCATTTTAACGTGATGTTTATATTATATTCTTTTATTAGGTCTTGCAATAGAGAAAGTCTTCTTTTAATAAGCATTTCTGATAATGGATTTGATCGAATCCTATGACTTTCAGTCAGCATACTTTTTAGCCATCCATGAACTTTTACTGAATCAGTGAATACTGATAAACTCTTTGTATCCCACTTAGCAGCTAGGTTTATCCCACACACTACAGCATCTAATTTAGTAATATTAATATGCATAACATCATTTATACTTTGAAGCCAGGCTGCATCCTCAATTATTACGCCATCGTATTCTATAGCAACCCCTATTACCATGCTGTTAGCATCACACCACAATGTTGCTCTATTTTGAATCCCTTTAGCTTTCCATTTCCCTCTCACAGAATCACAAACTTCTAATTGGCGCAATATTTCGATTAACCATGACTGAGCTTGATCTCCGATTAGATCATCCCAAGTATTTCCTTGAATATGACGTTTTATAAAACTCCAGGCAATTCTAAGCCACTCTTCAACAGGATAGCAACCTAATAAGTGTCCATATATTGAAAAAAGTCCGTCTTGTTACTTTTTCAGTTTTGATATCTTGCGACTTTGGAATGATGTTTTGTGCTCCAAAGCTCCTTTTTTTTTTATTTCTCCAAATAATATTTTTTTATTTCTCCAAATAATATTTCTCCAAACAATATTTCTCCAAATAATTATTTCTCCAAATAATAATTTTTTTTATTTCTTAAAAGCTCCTTTTTTTTTATTTCTAAACAGTTGCAAACCCAACACTCGTGCAGTTTCACATTGCACTGGCTCTTTTGTTACCAATCCATAACACGCTAAATGATTTACGACCTTTTCAACTGATGTCTTTTCCAAATTTACAACTATGTCGTCAATGTAGTGGTCATTTGCTTCACTAATACCTGCATTGAGATTCAACACACTGCCTTAGACTGAAGACATTATTTTTGGGGCAGAATTTAACTTAAAACCAAGACGTGTAAGATTTTTCTTCTTTGTAGACTACCTTCTGATGCTCCCACAAACTCAGATCACTATGTATTTGCATATAGGCGCATCTAAGATCAAGCGTTGCAAATTTGTCACCAACAGATCACTAATAGTTTTCAAACTTTTTCATCACATGCGTCACTTGAGGCATTATGTGAATTAACATACTGATTCAATTCGCAAAAATCCATAACAGGTCGTATCTTTCCTTTATTTTCCTGCTCAACAGCCATTAACGAAACAATCCCTTTTGTACTTTTCTCTTCTTTGTTGCATGGTTTCAACCAGCCATTTTTTACCCATAAGTCCATCTCGTCACTAAATTGATGAAACAACTGGGGTTTTACCTTGTACTGCGCGACAGAATTTCTGAGTTGTGATTGACCTTGTTTTCATTTATATTTAGCAGTCCACTTTGTACCATCAAAATAAGCATCAAAATCTTTGTCCTTTATACCAACAGCTTGTTTCTCTGCATGAATTGAAACAAAACCAAATTCAATTTTTCCATTGTACAAATGCACTTCTCCATAGCGATTAATGGCATCCATACCAATAATAGCATCAATACCGTTGACAACACTTTTCAAAATCATTACTGATGCTTTGAGCTTTTTTCCTTCAATAATCAATGTTACTGTAGCTTCTCCCTCCGTTTTCACAAATTCTCCATTAACAGCCAACACCATTAGTTCATTTCTTCTGATACGAACACCGGCTTTCTGAGCCATGTTTTCTGAAATAATAGTTCGAGTACATCCGCTGTCAACCAGTGCTTTTCCAGCAAAGGTGTTCACTTGCACAGTGCATATTCGAAGCGTCGTTAGTTGTTTAGGGAAACAGCTGGCGCTCGCGATTCCCCACTTGAGTTTCCCTGATGCAACGAACAAAATCTTGCAATGTGTCCAGATTCTCCACATCTAAAGCATTTTATTCCATCATTAACAATTTGTTTCTTCGAAAAACAGATTTGGGCAACATGTCCAGGCTTGCTACACTTGTAGCAGTTAAAATAAGTAGCGGATGGTTTTTCAACATGTTTATAGAAACCAGAGATTGTTGTTAAAACATACTCATCTTTTGTTTTTTCCGTCATAAGTACTCGTGCATGGTTTAATGCATCCTGTAACCTGATCCCAAATATTTTCACTTGTACTCGTAGCTGCTTTGAAATTTCACCCGGCAATCCAGTTATGAACGCTCTTAGCAATAATTCTTCGCTTTCAATGTTGGCCAAACCCATAAGTTGACGTAAACTGGCCATATACACATTAACAGATTCACTTTCATTCCATCTCCGATCTCTGAACTGCTCGTAAGCTTGAAAACCATTGACTGCAAATGGATCTAGTAAAGCTTTTTCAATGTCCGCAGCATTTTCAATGTCCGCAATGTCCGCAGCGGCGGTTTTTTGGCTCTCCCTAAGTTGCTCATATAATGCGAACGCACTGCCTTCAAGAAACAGCGGAATGATCAATGAAAGATCGCCCATATTTTGCAGCTCTCCCACCAGTTTGATCTTTTTTAGCCACACTACAACATCTCCAGATCCATCAAATTTTCCAATCATTTTCATAGATATCGCCATAGATGCTATACTGCCGAAATAGCTTGTTATTACGACAACTTTGTTTTACTTTTATTTTTTGACTCTTTTTACTAAATTCTATTTACAACTTTTATACAGAAACAAAAATTCTCGAGGGCGTAATTATATACAAAAATAGCTTATGACTTGACTAATAAATTACATCAATTAACTTTAATAATTCCTTTAACTTGAACAAGTACCAAGAACAGATGAATCCCCAATTTTTTATTTACTTGCAATTGCACCATTCCACTTTCTCTTTTTTTTTAACTATGGAATTTTGTTTATTTGGCATTCTATTATTGTTTAAAATCTAAAAAAGGTTATCTATATGTATAAAGACACACATGCATATACTAATAAATACATAAAAGATGCACCAAATAAAATAGTAAACATATATATGAAGCTATAAAAGTATGACTACTATATAATGAATTTCAATGTAACTTCCAAATGCTGTTTGTAGTTTTAAAATATACTTTTTAGAACTATATTTGAGTAGAGCAAATTGGATGTTTTACCTGAAAAAAAAGAGTTAAAAGAACTACACGAAGGGATTATATTAGACCATAATCATTTTGAACGGCAACTAAGGGCGTTGCTATGTAAGTTTCCAAATATAGATAGTCTAAAAAGTTATCAAAACTGACATAAAAGGTATGATAGGTGATTTAATTTTTTTTGGGAATAAAAGTAATGGTATACATGATGCTGTTTTAATAATAAATTTTTTTTTCAAAAAAATCTTTTTTTCATCATTTTTTATAGGGCTACCACCTTAAGAAATCAATAGATGACGGCCCGCGTTTCCAGACTAGTTAAATACTATGGCGGTCTGTATATGACGTGTACAACAACGTTCTTGCAAGTTTTGTTTACAACTTCAATTGATAACAATTAAAAATCATGCGTAACAGCAAATTTTTTTTGCGTAGTTTGATATCTAAGGAGTTGTGGATAAAAATGCATAATCTTCCACATGTTTTTTCAGAGTCTCTAAATTGAAATCTAAGATGAAAAACTTAATAATTATTAAGTTGAAAATTAGAACTATTTTCAATTTCCTTATCGCGGCACCATGTTTCGGTTAGACATATAACTGAAAGTTAATTTTGAAATATAACTTGAAAGTTAATTTTGACACTAAATAAAAATTGTTTAAATTTTTCAAAATTTTTTTGGAGGCTCCTTATTAGGGTGTGTCGATTTTTTTTTTTTTTATCAATTTGAAAAACGGCAAGATGACTTTTGGTGAAGAATTTTACGGGGATTCCGAATCCACAAAAAAAAATTAAAAAAAAGAATGTCTTGCTGGGTGGGTCAGCACTTTTTTTAACGGAAAAATGACTAAAATATGACTAATTAACGGAGGGAAATAATAATTGAATTTTTTTTTTTTTTTTTAATTTTTGAAAAACTTAATCACTATTACGTTAAACTTTAGGAAAATTTCATATTTGGTGCAAAATTTATAAAAATAACCACAGAAAGTGAGTTTTTGTGAAGGGCATTTTTACAAAAATAATCCACTTTTTTCATATTGTAGACAAAATGTGACGGTAGAGTGCGTTTATTTTTTTATCGAATTTTAAAATATTGGGTGTACATTTTTGTGAAGAATTTTATAAGGAATCCGAATCTGCAAAAAAAATAAAAAAATTAGATTTTAGACGGGGGAACGCTTAGTTTTGAAAGGTAAACTGACTATAATGTGACTATTTAAAGAGAAAATATATTTACAAAAAATAGAAGTTGTAATATTTTTGATAAACTCAATATAAACAATATTGAACTTTATGAAAGTTTCATATTTGGTTAAAAAGTTGTAAAAATAACCACATAAAGTTGGTTTTTGTGAATGTTATTTTTATAAAAATTAATGCCATTTTTTATACTTTAAACACTCCATGTAGCTGTAGTGTGTGGCGTCTTTTCCAGTTATTATTATGCTTTAAATATAAGGGTATTTTATTTTTGTAAAGAATTGCACAAGGAATACGAATCCGTAAAAATAAAATAAGATCTACTTTATTATATCTTGTAAGATCCGCTTTATTATAGAAAAAATGACAAAATTATGTCAAAATACAAAATTATAATAAAATTAGAGAAAGAAATTATTTATTTGCATTTTAATTTCAATATTTCGTATAAAAAATCTTTTTTAAATTTACATATAAGTAACAAATAATAGTTAATAAATTTTATTTAAAATTGGTAATTCCAGCTAAGTTAAATTTAGAATTGTTTTTGCTCATGAAACTCCTGCTGACGCCTTGTGCTCTTATATATCCTTCTCTCTTTTCATGCGAATATGTTTTTGAACAAGCCTCTGTAACCTATATAAAACAGTAAAAATAATTTCATTATGGAACAATTTTAAATAAACTATTGTATTCTTATAATTAGATAAAAAAAGAAACCTGCTTAACACAACGTTCGATGGATTGTGAATGACATGGCCAATCTGGAACAACCATAGGCTGGTAAAAAAAATTTCTGATTTCATGGGTTGTGAGGCTTGTAGTAAGAAGTGGTTCGTATAATGAATCTTTCCAATCAATTAGATTGGTTAATTTATCAGCATCAGTAATTATGCATGGTGTTTTGCGACTTCTAACTGAATCATCTCCAAACTGGGTGTTATCATCTCCTTCCCCTCTAATTTCTAGTATCTTTTGCACTCCGAACTTTCGTTCCTCTTCATTGTTGGAACACAAAAGAGTCTGAATAATGCACTCACTAAATGCAAACCATGTAGATCTTTTTACAGTTTTTATTACTATTCCAAAAACTTCTTTTTTTTGAAACTTTAATTGTTTCAATTGGAATAAAATATGCCTAGGTCCATCTATCCAGGAATGTTTTACCTTAATTTGAAACCAGCAAGGAAAATAAACACCAACTATAAATTCAATAATTAAGCGTAGGTTTCTAAGGTTCTTTTCTGTTAAAAAATGAACTGAAACCCACAATCTACAGAAACGATTGGCAGTAGTAAGCCATCTTGAATGAGAAACATGACCAATTTCAAGGTTTATTAAATTTTCAGGTAAAACTCCAGATCTTATTGCTGTTACAATTCTGTATCCGTAAGCTTGATCAGACGAAAAATCCTTAACTATTTTGTCTGGCAAAACAATAAGTGGTTCACCTAAAGTTACCATTTCAAAGTTCTTGTTTATTTCCAAATCTGTAACTGTATCCAATAGTTTTCCTAAATCACCGGACCATTTGTTGTTTGAAAGTGTTTTTCCATCTAATTCAACTATTAGATGTCTGAGGGGTAGTTCATTTGTATGAAGAGCGCATATTAGCCAGTTCAACTTTTTATCAAGTTTTAATTCGACAAATTTTATGACACCTCCTTCCCATCCAGTATTAACATTTGTAGAATCGCCTCCCAATGCTTGAATTGTTTTGTCAACACCATGTTGAATCATCCATTCGACTAAATGATCGGCAACTATTTCGGCATGCTTTTTTTCTTCAGATGATTTTTGTGGAGTAAAATGAAACAAAAATCCTCCACCTGGTTCCATGCATGTAGTGTAATGTTCCTCTTTAATAGATCCAGGAAAAAACCGACTGGATCCTTCTACTTCTACCTTTACTTTGGTAACGTCTTTTCTACTATCAAACAAAATACAATTGATGTTCCCATTGCCTATATATTTTAAAGTTTTATTTTTCAACTCATTCATGACATTATCTTGAGCTCTTACAATTTTTTTATGGTCAACAATAAACTGTGTATCTTTCTCAGTAATCAATCCAGCATCAATCCAGGCAGCTGTAGTCAAAGCCGCAGCAGCTCTAGAAGAAACTCCGTATCTAAAAATAGAATTTGTTTTTAGATAGTTAAATAAAGAATTTTGTTTAATTTAAAATAAAAAGTATATATTTTACCTTAGACTATGTATTGCGACATTTCGTACACTTTTAGTATTATATTTAGACTTTTTTACTTTCGAATTTGAAGTACTAGGTTCTGTGTTAAATTCTTCATTAGTAAGTTCATCTTCAGTCATTGAAAAATCATTGTTTAAAATTGTATTTGTTGTTATGCTGTTTGCCCTTTTTCTCTTAAAAGCTTCTTTATTAGAATGGTTATATAATTTTTTAACCTGTCTGTTGTGTTCAGGCATATCTTTGGAAGATATTTGAAGCAAACCTTTAGCACCGACTTTATCTCTTTCGGTTTTAATATAAAAAACGTCTATTATAGGAATTTTATATTCCTTAGAGCAGTTGCATGTAATGTGGGCTTGTTGTTTACAAATAACTTTGCAACCAAATTCTTTACAATCAGAAATTATACACTTACAATTTAAAATATCAAAAAGTTTATCCAATTTCAATATAAAGTCTTTTTTATTTTCTTTATTTTCTCTGTTTGCTGATATTAAAAATGCAACATCCCAAGCTTTTATAATTTTGTACACAATGTTTTTTTCAGAATAAATTATAGGAGCTTTAAAATTAGCGTTTGCTTTTTGCCACTGGGTAATAACGGCACATGCAACCTTTTTTGCCATATCTTTTATTAAAAAGGTTCTGGAGTTTTTATCACACTGTTCTCTTAAAAGGACTGCATATCGAAGTGTGTCTCTATATGTTGGAAGTTCAGATAGTAGCAACTCCTTTCCAGTACCAATTAACTCAGTTATTGAGGTTTTTTTCATGTTTCTTGTCTTTATTGTTATTTTTTTGTTAAAAGATGCCATATTAATTTCTACAATTTTTTCTATTTTGTATGTTTATATATAATCAAATTTTCTTTATAATATATAATCTTATTTAATCGCTTTTATAGTCAAAATTTAATTTTAGTATCATACTTGTCACTTATTTATCAGTAGTTGTGAATAATTATTAGATAATAAAATTATATTGCTTAAGTAATACAATTTTAATTAACTAATTTAACAGCTGTCGTTAAAACTCTACCGTCACATTTTGTCTACAATATGAAAAAAGTGGATTATTTTTGTAAAAATGCCCTTCACAAAAACTCACTTTCTGTGGTTATTTTTATAAATTTTGCACCAAATATGAAATTTTCCTAAAGTTCAACGTAATAGTGATTAAGTTTTTCAAAAATTAAAAAAAAAAAAAAAAAATTTCAATTATTATTTCCCTCCGTTAATTAGTCATATTTTAGTCATTTTTCCGTTAAAAAAAGTGCTGACCCACCCAGCAAGACATTCTTTTTTTAATTTTTTTTTGCGGATTCGGAATCCCTGTAAAATTCTTCACCAAAAGTCATCTTGCCGTTTTTCAAATTGATAAAAAAAAAAAAATCGACACACCCTACTCCTTATATTAAGGTGTAGGGTAGATAATGCAATTGAATTTATGTCAGCAGTAATACTTGAGATATCTGAAATATAGTAATAAG
Source organism: Hydra vulgaris (assembly GCF_038396675.1). Classification (NCBI taxonomy): domain Eukaryota; kingdom Metazoa; phylum Cnidaria; class Hydrozoa; order Anthoathecata; family Hydridae; genus Hydra; species Hydra vulgaris. Next base: position 25,030,630 of record NC_088931.1, read on the forward strand.
GACTTATATTTAACAATCTCTCCTCATCATTATAAAATTTAATACCTATATCTGCTTGGTTTTTTAACGGTATATATTTGTTTTTAGGAAAGATTCAAGATTATTTATGTCAATATTATTAAAAACGCTATTATCAAAATTATTCCTAAATAATCGATTAGTTTCCATTTTAAAAATATAAATTTATGATAACAAATATAAATAAATAAATTAATTAATTACTTTTCCTTTCGAATCCACTTACGAACGATTAGTTTATCGTAAGATATTATTGCAAACTTGCCTAGCTCTCGTTCCTTTTTCATTCGCTCTTTTAGATCTTTTCTTATTAATACTGTTTCTGCGCATTAATCTTCATTATCGTAAACTTTTTTTCCTTTTAATTTTTGGACGTTCTTTAAAATAGCAAATTTATCTCTATAATTCAGAAGTTTTATAAGTTTTTTAAGTTTTTGTGATCTCACTATTATCTTTTATCTTAATATTAATTTCTTCTAATTTACCTGAGATAATATCATCATTTGCGTAAATGATTTTCTGCATTTCACTGAATTCAGTTACCAAAAACGTCACGGATTTATTTGTTCATTTAAGCAAAACTTGGTTTGAGGAATTTTGCGATAGTCTGTAAAAACATTATTATTGGATGTGAATACCGACCACCAATAGGTAAAATTAGACCATTTCAAGATTTATCGAAAATAGTATTTTAAAAATAGACAAAGAAAGAAAAAATTTATATATCCTTAGTGATACAAATCTAAATGCTCTAACATATCACAAATTTCCTAAAACAAAATCTTTTTTTGACATGTTATTTAAATACAATGTCTTGACTGTAATTAATAAATCGGGTAAATAGAACTTTTGCAACTGCCATCGATAATATTTTTATTAACAATTACTTAGAAAAGCCATTTGAGGCAGGTATATTTAAGATTGATATAAGTGATCATTTCCCGATCGAGGTTGTCAATAAATTACGTCACGCACTTTTTGACCGTTTCTAACCTCCTACCCCCTCCCCCCCCCCCCATCACAAAATCGTAACACTTAAGAAGTAAGTTTTGTATGAGCAGTCACAAAACCAACAACCCCCTCCCCCTTATAAGTGACGTAATTTATGGACGACCCTATATATATTAACATAAAAAATGTTACAGCTATTTCGGAGGATCAAACTAAAATTTTAAGCTTAAAAAAACGTAACCTTTCAACTACTAATACAAACAATCTATCTTACAAATTATATAGAGAAAATTTGAGTGACGTTTATTAAAGTCAAAATGCAAATGTAGCGTGTAATTTATTTTTAAACAAATTTCAAGAGGTTTTCAATGAAGAGTGTCCAAATGAGGTAATAAAAATAAAAACAAAAAAAAACTTTTGCTAATTCATGGATGGATAAAACTCTTATAAAATGCTCTAAAACCAAACAAAAATTATACAATAAATTTCTATAAAATAAAAACACAGTTAATGAAAAAAATTATAAAACATAATTACTTTTATATCAATCTTCTTAAAAAAACTAAAAAAATGTATTACAGCAAACAAATAACTAATTGTAAGTTAAATACTTAACAACATGGTCAGTAATAATTGATTTAATAGGGAAAAATAAAAATAAAACTTCTTTGCTACCAAAAAGAATCAATACCAAAAATACTGATATATTATGCCCTAAACTAATACCTGAGGAGTTTAATAAATACTTTATAAATGTAGGACTTGATCTTGCTAACAAAATTATACTAACCTTGTCACCAACCTGTAATTCTTTTAAAGCCATCAGACGACAAAACTTTGCAATATTTTGACTAAACATTAAAAGAAATTGAAAAAGCTTTTTCCTGTTTAAAAAAAGATCAATCACTGGGATTTGATGATATACCCAGTAATATACTTATTGCAAATTAAAAAAGTATTAGTAAATCGTTGTTTTATATAGTAAAACTTTCTTTAGGCCAAGGGGTATTTCCTGATGTACTAAAATTAGCAAAAGCATTTACAATTTATAAAAATGATGATCATTCTAACGTTTCCAACTACAGGCCTATATCAGTGCTTTTTGTATTTTTGAAAATATTTGAACGTGTTATTTACAATAGAATCTTTAGGTCTTATTTAGATAGAACCATTTTACTAAAAACAATTTCTTATATTCAAAACAATTTGGATTTCAGAAAAATCATTCAACTAAACATGCTTGGATTGAATTAGTTGATAAAATAAATAATGGCTTTAACAAAAACAAATTTACTTTACGTATATTTATCAATCTCTCAAAAGCTTTTGACACTGTTGATCATTGTATTTTGTTAGAAAAGTTGAAGCATTATGGAGTAACTAATAAGGTCTACTATTGGATTAAAAGTTACCTCACGGATAGAAAACAATATGTTCTAAATCAAGAATACGGAATACTTAAAATCCCGTGTGGAGTACAGCAAGGATCGATACTTAGTCCCCTCATATTCTTAGTCTATGTAAATGACTTAAACAATGCATCAGTAAAGTTAAACCCAATTATGTTTGCAGATGATATAAACCTATTTCTTTCCAATAATAGCATCAAACAACCTTATGCAGACATTAATTTTGAATTAAATAAGATAAGTGACTGGTTTATGGCAAATAAACTCTCATTAAACGTTGAAAAAACAAAGTATACCTTATTTCATAAAAAAATGCAAGAAGAAAATCTTCCTCTTAAATTACCAGACCTACTTCTAAATAACATACAAATAAAAAAGCAAGATTATAAAGTTTTTAGGAATACTTGTTGATAATTACTTATCTTGGCTTCCCCATATTAAATATTTACAATCAAAAGTTAGTAAAACCATTGGTCTGATGTACCGAGTTCGTCCATATGTAAATACAGTTTGTCTAAAGTTAATATACTTTTCTTCAATTCATTGTTTCATTAACTATGCTAATATTACATGGGCTAGTACACAACCATCAAAACTTAAAAAAATACTTAGCTTGCAAAAACATACGTGTAGAATTATTTACAGGAAAAAAGAGGGGAGCATACTAATGAGAAATACCTTAAATGAAGCATACCCTTAATGGAAATATGAAAATGATGAATGTGTATGAAATAATTTTTAATCAGCACCTAATTTTCATGTATAATTATATTAATAACCCAACTCCAGTTAATTTTATTTGTAAATTTGAGAAAAATGTAAATGAAAAGTATTTCTTAAGAACAAATTCCTTTAAACTGCCAAGAAAATTAAATAAATATTCAATAGCATATTGAGGACCTAAGTTATGGAATTCTTTTCAAAAAGCTAATGAAAATATGGTAAAATCAATAAACTCATTTAAGTTTCAAGCAAAAAAACACATTTTTAATTTTGCGAAATAATAATTCCAAAAAAATTATGTAAATTTATTCAAATGAATTTTACTTATTATTCTTAGTAATTACTAATGATATATGTGTCTTTTAATGTATTAATTATTAAATTTTTGTATATATGTTTGTATTTATTTTAAATTTTTGAGTACCTAAATTTGCAATATAGTTATTGCAAAAAGTCTTTGTAAATGTAAAAATAATTTGCTTTCTTATTATACTTTTAGTTTATTTTGTATATTCTTTATTTTATTACTTTTATATTTTTAATGTATTTTTATAACTCTTTTTGACAATATTTTGATATATCAAAGAGCTAAATGAAAAGAGTGTGGTGATATTGCATAATCCATATCTTCTTTGAATCCCTGTCTGTTTTTAAAATATTTTATTCATTGAAAATTTACAATGTAAATCTGTAATTTAATTAAATCAATAAAAATCTGTAATCTGTAATTTATTTTAACAGCAAAATATAAAATAAAATAAAATAAAAAAAAAAAATATTGAAGAAAGTGTTTGATAATTTGTGGTGGGTGAAAAAGATGATGGATGTATTGGAGATTATCGTTTTGTTTTTTCAAAGGCTTATGGGTGTCTTGGGGTAAGTTGAAGGTGGCATCAAGAAAGTTAACTGATTTAAGGTTTGTTTTTATATCTGTTTGAAATCCTATATCTTTAAACATTTTGATTATGTTTTTTTAAATTCGCTCCGTTTCATGGACGTTAGAATTACGTATAATCAATAAGCCATCATCATGGTATAGCCCTATGTTGGTTTTTACAATTATATTGAACAGTTCTTTGAGTATGTAAGTCCCTACGAGTTCACAAATTTCAGCGGCATCGTAGCTACCAATTTTTACTTCAAAACTTTCATGATTCAGTTTTTTTATCCACGTTTTATTGTTGTAGTAGAAGATGGACTTTTATAACTTCTAGTAGAAGATGGAATTTCATTGCTAGGAGACTAAACGTCTCCTAGCAATCAATAAACCTTTTTTCAGATTGTAAAAACAAGTTCGTGTGACGTTTTGGAAAAATTAATGGCCTGTAAAAAGTGTTTGTCACTCAAAATGTTACAAAAAGTTTACATATCGTATAAATTTGCACCGTTTGCGTAAGCAAAACTGTGAACTTATTTCTAGTAATTCTATAAATCCCTAAAAGACACAGATGTTTCACAAAATTTAAGCCATAAGTCAAAAAGGTTAAATCTGGCGGCTAAAATTCCATCAAGTACCATAAAATTTGAAACTTACCTCGGCAAATAATATCATGGCAAATGGCAAATAATATCAACGGCAAATAATATCATGACAGAATTAAATTTAAATATAAGTGAGTTGTGTAATGGTTTTCCACTCTGAAAAATAACAAAAGTAATTGAACTTGTAAACCATCGGATTAGACCATCGGATGCTTTTGATAACGATTATTTTACCTTAGGAGTTTTCATTGATTTATCCAAAGCACTTGACACTGTCAATCATGAAATCCTTAGAAAAATTGGTTTGAAGACTTCTTGACTAACAGAAAACAATGTATAACCTATGAAACAAATAAAATCAAAAAAAAACTTATAAGCGGGTTTTCCCAAGGACCTATCTTAGGACCATTATTGTTTCTAGCGTATATAAATGACTTATATTTAGCATCTAAAAAGTTATATCTTATATTGTTTGCTGAAGATCCCAGTCTGTTTTATTCACACAAAGATATAAAAGTTCTTTTTAAAATTTTTAATGAAGAACTATCTAAAGTAAATGAATGGTTTATAGGTATAAAGTAACCGTCTTTCGCTAAATGTAGATAAAACTAAATTCACCCTGTTCCACAAACCAAATAAAGTAGATAATATTCCATTTAAACTGCCAAGTCTTTTATTCAATAAAACAGATTTAAAAAGGGAATCTACTGTTAACTATTTAGGAGTAATTCTTGATGAAAACTTGTCATGAAGTTTCACATCCAATCCATTGAAAGTAAAATTTCTTATAATATTTCTGTACTTCATTAAACAAAACCTTTTTTAAATACTAGAACTCTAATAAAAATTTATTTTTAATTTATTCACAGCTATCTTTCTTAATGCAACATTGCATGGGGGAAGTACGAGTTACGGAAAACTCAAAAAACTTTATAGCAAACAAAAGCATGCTTGTAGGATAGTATTTGAGGCAAACAGAATTGTGTATAGCAAACCATTATTAAATCATCTCAAGACCTTAAATATTTATAAACAAAACGTTTACCAAGTATTACTTTTTAGTTGACCTTGATGAGAGTTATTTTCTTGGAGGTGGAAGGATCCAAGTTCTGTCTTTTTGAACAGATGATGTTTCCACTCTGTGAAAAGAGTCTTTCACTCTGCTTGAAGCTGCTGGAACACAAAGCCATTCTCTTGCCAATTCTGTATATGTATTCTGTATATATTCTATGATACATACTTAATTTTCATTGTTATTATTACTTTTGTTCGTGTAATTACATTGATATCTATTTCCAACTAATTTTCTTCCACTTGATGAGGCTACTTCCTGTTGAACAGACGCAACCTTCTGCATTTTTGATTTTGCGAATTGATATCAAAGTAACTTTTTCTTTTTTAAAAGTGTAAAGTTTTGTTTCTTAGAATGTTTCACAATCTCCATATTCTATGCATGCAGTGTTTGTAAAACAAATATATAAAAAGTTGAGATACAAATTTAAGAAACTCATATAACACCTAAAGGCTTTATTTCTTATGTTAAAAATGTGTTTTTTTATTTTTTTATTTTTTTAGTTATAAGTTTGCCGTTTAAAATAATTACAACTCTCGTATTGGTAAAATATACACATGGCGGGGGCAAGAAGAAGACAAAATAGTCTCATCGCCAAGCTCTTAATTGTTACTTAAAAACATGACTAAAAGTGTTCGTAACTTGCATAAAAAACAAAGCAAAGTATACATAACATTCATATTTCAAAAAAAAAAAGTTAAATGAGATAAGAAAGGATATTATAAACAAATTTGTGGTTGTCAGTACGTCGCTATCCTAACTTTTATCGAAAATACCTGAACAGGAATCGATAAATATTTTATTCATTCCGAGAAAAAACACGTAAACAAGAAATAATAATTTATCGTTTTCGAATTTTTCAGTTTTTATCGAAAATTTCTCGAAATTTTTCGTAAACCGGAATTTTATTTGACAAAGTCCGAACACTACTTATAATTCAATCTTATTTTAGCGAAATATTTCATATGTATCCGACAAAGTTTTCGGAGAATATTTTTATTGTTCTGAGAATTAATTTAAAAATGAGTTCTTATCGAATTCAATATTGAGGAACTTTTTTAAGGAAAAATTATATTAAAAAGTTCAATAAAGAACACTACTCGCTAGAAAAATTTAAGACAGATTCTAAAAGAATCTTACTTCAACTAGATTTTAATAAAATAGACTTTAAATATTTTTTTTAACGTAATTTTAAAATAGAAAAAACATTTTCATCAGCACTAAATATATATTGTTAAACATGTATCAAATATATTTGTATAAGTATATAAAACTTTTTTTATTTTTAATTTTTTTTCTAAATCAATATAAAAGTCATTTTATTATTTAACAAAAGTTATATTTTTTTAACGTTTTGTGTATATTTTATTTTTTGTTTATAAACTCGGACAATATGTAAACGGGGCTCGGTGATAAGACAGTCAATGTCTTCTTATTGCTTCGGCCAATATACATTATGTCTTTATTGTAAATATACGAAACAGCAAAAAAAAAAAAAAAAAAACGTAAAGGAAAATTGCTCCGTTCAAAATCAACAAAAAGCTTTGTATAACTTGCTAATGTGAAAGCGGTCGAAAAACTTCAGAAAGTTTAGTTTACAGAGAGAAAAAAAAGAGTTTAAAGTTTTTAAGTGAAAAAATGTTTTAAGTCTCCAAATTGATAAAAGAAAATAAAACATTTCATTCTTACTCATTACTAACAGTTTTATCGACATGTATTGATTTTTCAAAAATCGTGAAAAAATTAAAAAACTAAGTTTTGTGTTTCGGAAACGAAATTTGAAAACCATTTTTTAAAATAAGGTTTAGTTCTTGATATTCTATTCTTTATCTCTATAAATCTCAAATCCGTCCTTGTATGGAATGCTGTTGCCATATCTGGGGTCGTTCTTCTAATGATGCCCTTTCTATTTTAGACAAGGTGCAAAAACGCATTGTAAACATAGTTGGACCTGCTCTTGCAGCCAACCTCCAACCATTATCATATCTTCGTAATGTTGCTTCTCTTTCTCTTTTCTACAAATACTATAAAGAGCTAGCGTCTCTTACGCTATCTACTAAAATTTATTCTCGTGTTACTCGTCATTCAATTAAGTCTCACCCTTTTACTGCGACTGTTCCTAAGTGCTCCAAAAACTTTTATTTGTCTAGTTTTTTTCCTCAAACATCAGTTCTTTGGAGTTTGCTTTCTTCATCTTGCTTTCCCGATTCATATAATTTTCAATCTTTTAGGTCATCTGTCAATCGTTATTTTGCTCTAAAAGCTTCATCTTTTCTCTTCCAGTAACTTGCAACTCTTATAGTAGTTTTTTGTAGCCTCGTTGGAAGCGAAGTTGTAAAAAAAAAAAAAGGTTTAAAACATATAAAGGTAAATTTGATCTGCTTAACAACACGCATAGCAACCGGTTTTTAATAAATATTGCAATCTGTTTTATCATTTTTTTGTTATCTAATAAAGTTTGTAGATAATATGTAAATCATGCAGAGCCAATCAAAGTGAAAAATCCATAAAATTTCAATGAAATAGATATACTAAAAATTTATTTAAACTTGTTATTAGTTTTGAAAATCAACATCTTTCTAGTTACACTTTATTAAATTCATCTATATTATCAAAAAAATATAAATAAATAAAAAAAAAAAAAAATTAAGACAACTCAACATAATAAAAATAAAGCTGTTAGTTATCGAACTGTTGACATTTTATCTGGAATAATTAATTAACAAAATGTTGCAAAATTGTTTACGATCTAGAATGTTTAAATTCTTGACTTATAATCTGCAAATTAAATCTAGAAATTTAGCTCAATGTTAAATATTTGCTGCTCTAACTGCCATGAAAAAATTTAATTTTATTTCAAAGACTTGCTCTGAGAAAAAAACTTTTGATTTAAATAGTACAAGAGTTTATTCAATGCGTGTATGTGATCAATGTTCTTTAATGAACATTCCTAAACCGATGGCTAAAAAAAATTACAACAAAATAATTAAATCTGTGCTAAGATTGTCGCAAAAGAAACAATGGTTGATGCTGTTCAAGGAGTTTGTCAATCTTCTTTAAATATTGTTGATACAACAGTATCAGTTAATGGTAGCTGGCAACGTCTTAAATTTTCTTCATTAAGTTGAGTTGTTACAGCAGTATTGATGTACACAGGTAATATTCTTGATTGCGAGCCAATGAGTATTGTATTTTTGTATTTCACAAAACAAACCAAGAGAAAAAACGGAAGTATGTTAACTATTATGGTAATGGCAGTTGTAAAAGTTATTCTTATGTTAAAGATATTTATCCTGGTTGAACGATGTGTTTGTTAGAGTGTATTGGATATGAACAGTAACAAGGCGGTAGTAGATTAAGAGTTATGAAAAAAACCTTAAAAGAATTGGAGGCCTAGGCAAAAAAACAAATGCTATAAATGACTGATTACAAAATTACTATCAGATTGATGTTAGGAAAAATGTCAATGATTCAGAAGGTATAAAAAAGGTTATACATGCAAGGTCACACCTTTTCATGTTGCATCATCAGCTGAAAATAAATAGCATGCTCATTTCCTTGTTGGTATCAATAGTTAGTGTTGTTATAAACAAGACAAAGCTAATTTAACGTCTACCTACAAGCCAGGTGACGGCCTTCTAATCTCAATCACCGGTCATCAAAACCAGAATCAAGCTTTTAATGGGATGATATGGCAGCCCATTCCTAAAACAAAGTACGTATCGTTAACGCAGTTGAAGTAAGGTGTTTTTAAAACTGTTTTAAGATTTAACATTGCAAAAAAAGCAAGCATACTTTTATTTGAATAGTTATTTGAGGTTGAATATTATTCCTCGTTCAACCATGATTAAAAATGCATTAAAAAAAATTTAAGAAAAAAAAAAGATGATCCAGAGAATGACCAAGAACGTTATCTATATGACCCTGTTTTTTGTTCATATTAACAACAGAGTTTAAATTGAGTATTTGACATAAATTATTTGGTAAAATTGCGAATGAGCTATTTAGATGCATTTTTCTCAAATTTTCAATTTTTAATCTCTCACCATTAACCATCCTATCTCATTAACCGTAGGTGAGATTTGCATTAAATTTTCACTAAATGTGAAAATTTAATGCAAATCTCAAATTTAAATACGCCATTTTGAAAAATAGCATAGTTTTAACACGTTGTTTTTTAGAACAATTTTAGTTCAGTTTGCAGATTAATATGTTGCTAACCATATGCTAAAAAATCATGTCCTACATGCTTTTGATAACTGAGATAGTATGGCCGGGGTGGCCTAAACATCTTTAGATGACTGCCATTTTACTTAGTAACCATAGCAACTAAAAGATTTATTTTGCATTATTTAAAATTCTGATATTTAGTTTTTTCTTAGGATATATTTGGTTTTTGTTGAAAATATACTTTTAGTAAAATATTTTTTGATGGGTCTTATTCCTTAAAGATGTACTAAATCATAAGACTGGTTTGTCTTCTACGAGTTTCCCTTACAACAACATGTTTACATTTGAAGAAACATAATCATTTTTTTTTCTTCTAAAGAAACGTTAAACGTTAAAGTTAGTTTTTATGATAAAAATCATTGTTATTTGTTAAATTAGTTATACTTTGTTAAATTATGTTGTATTATGTTATGTTACATCAACCCGGGCTAGTTTACTCCATCGGGGGTTAATTTGCAGTACTTTATGTAGTTACCCGACTCTAGGATTAAAAATTTCGTAAAAATTTTCAACTCTATTAATCAATAACGTCTTTTAATTATTTTCTGGAAATTTTCTAAATCAATTTCCTCGAAATTTTCAACTCAAGAAAATTTCCAGAAATTTTAGAAATTTTGGAATTTTTCAAAAAAAGATAAGTTATTTTTATAATTAACGAGTAAAATTTTATGTCTTATTTAGGTAATTGTTAAGGACACTTTTATGGTAAAATATTGTGAAGTAGATTATAAAAACTTTAAAAAGCCCTCTTTGAAAAACACTGTTTTTGGAATTTTGATGAGTTTTTTTTATTATAAATTTAATTAGCAACGATATTATATATATACTTTTTGAAAACGATGATAATATTTTTCAACATTTTCTTAAACTGTTTTATCCTGTTATTTGCTAAGCATATTGATGTTTATTGCCGTAGCGAGCTTTGTTTAAGGCTTAACATAATGTGCACGCCATCCTTAAAGAGGATGGGGCATTTTTCAATATCTATTAAATTGGCCTAAAAGTTACTAAAAACTGTCAAATTATATATAAAAAGATTTGATTATATATTTACAGTCTTTTTCAATTTTTTCTTGATTTAAAAACGTTAATGATTAATAAACGGCAAAAAGTACAGACATTATTTTTGTTAAATTTGAACTATTCAAAAATATATTTAGCAATAAAAATAAAGAACTAATAATTTCGAGGTCATATGTTTCACCGTTATGTTTAAAAAAGTGTTTTAAGACTTGAGTCTCCCTCACCACAACTTTGCTAGGGCACTTTTGAGTTCATAAATTAATAAATAAAAAATGAGGGGGAAGGAGGAGAGGGGGGGGGCGATTCCGTAAATATACCGAATGGTTTTTTTATAATAAAAATAAAAAAGTTCCTTAAAAACTAAAATTTACCCGACTGAATTATGTCAAATACCCGACTAGCTAATTAAATTTGTCAAAAAATCGACTATAACTTGAAAATCACCTTCTTTGTGGGGTTAGAATACCCCCTTTCCCCCACCTAGTAAATGACTGAGGTCCCGGCCTTGATTAAAAGTGAGACTTTTTTCAAACCAGGCCCTGGCCATGACTAGAAAAAAATTTATAATATTTTATATATTATAATTTTATGCTTACATTTACTATTTATTAAATACAGGCATATATTTATAAATTTTCAAACTCTAATTTACTTCCAACAAGATTGCAAGCAACCACTATTAAGTTATGAGTTACTTTAAAATAGAGAATAAGTAAAAATACTAGGAAATGCTTAACTGAAGACTTGAAAAGTTGTAGGTTGTATATGAAAGAAAAACATGAAGATGGCTAATAATTATAAAGTTTTTTTGATGTGCAAGGAAAAAAACTGGATTAATAAAAATTTTTATAGCATGAAGGGACAGATGCAGTAAAAGGATGCAGCTTGTTGAATAAGAAACATGCAAGAATGAGTTTTGGTTTATCGTAATAGAGACCATGATTGTAGTTGTAGAAAAAAGAAAGAAATACAATTTTACAACAGTTGGAGAGTGGCTTAAACTTGGCAGATAAAGCACGTCTAATTTATTATTATTTTTTAATATGTTAACTCACACCCTCAAGGCTGAAAACGCCACTACAGACGAGGAGGGAGATTTCGATGGTTGTACATAATTGTGGTTATAATCCTCTCTTAACTATATAACTCCAAAACACCTTGATAATCAAGACCACTGCACAGAGAAACACGTTGAGCGCGGTACTATCAGGGACTTGGTGAGAATTGAACTTGGTACCTCTTGCTTATGACGCGAGCGCTCTACCCCTACACAACGACTAAGAGGGTTGTTATTCATCAATATAGATATGCTAACGTTATAGCAATACTTTTTTGCAGTAAATAAATGAGTTTTTTTGGCTAACAAAAATTGCAGATTATAAGTCAAGAATTTAAATCCATAAACCATAGCAAGCCTTAGGCTGTTACAGAAAAAAGATCAGATCAAAAATCAGCTGCTTTTCTAAGCAATCAAAAAGTGAAGACTTTTTTTCATGACGAGAGTATAAAGTTGAGTCGTCAACAAATAGAGTCATTTTAGATGTTGAATTTTCATGAAGATTGATATTTTAGATAAGAAACAATACAGGAGAAAAGATTTAAGGGTACCACAAGATACCTTGTGGTACCCTTAAAGTTACTTCAAATAAAGAAGAGTGTAAGCCTTCAAGAATAACTTTATTACTGCAGTTAGCAAGAAATAATTTAATAATCTCAAAACCATTATATAAAGAAACTAATAACAGAATGAAAACTAATCGTAGGATAGTTAGAGAGGTCAAAGTGTTTTCTAGAGTTTTGAAAAATTGGAAACACTTATTTAGCACTTTTTAAAGATTAAATATTGTTAAATATTATATAATTGATAAGATTAAATGTTAGACTTACTTTAGTTAATGACATTGTTGAAGACTAATCAAAAGTCTCTAGAACCTAATATCTGATATAAGATACAAGATTTAGTAAACTGAGAATAACATCAGACTTTTTACATTGGCTTCTTGGAATAATAAAAGAACATTTGTTCTTCAGAGAGATGTTCTTGTAAAAAAGATGAAATAAATGATTAATAAAGGAAATGCTTAAAATGGTGAAAAATATGGAGTAGAATGAGGTTTGACTTAAAATTGAAGAGTAGGAATAAAAGCTCCAAAATCTTTGGTCCAGAAGGAATAAAAGCTTAAGATGCGCTTTATGCATACTTATTATGTATATAGCGCATCTAAATAAATAGCAAACATATATGTTTGCTATTTATTTAGATGCTGGCATACAATATCCTTTCATATTTATATTAACTTTAGTATTTATATGGCATTGTATTTGCCGAAAGAGAAGATGATGATGATGATGATGATGATGATGATGATGATGATGATGATGATGATGATGATGATGATGATGATGATGATGATGATGATGATGATGATGATGATGATGATGGTAATGATGATTATGATGATCATGTTGATTATAATGATGTTTATATATGCATATATATACAAAATATAACATGAGTTTTGATTTAAAAAAATATACTTTAGGATGTATAAATGAAGAGTACACGGGAAAAAACGTTTTATGAAAGTATTTATGAATCATTTATAAAAGTCTTTGTAGAGTCTTTATAAAAGTCAAATATCAAACCCGGTCGTTTACTATTGGCTATGCACACCAAAAGTACTAACAGAAACACTATCCATGCGCATGGATAGTGTCCCTGTTAGCATAGAGCTGGATCATTTTCAGGATAATTTTTCTATTTTTCCAGTACATTTGCTATTGAAATTCCAGAACTTTTCTAGGATTTTCCCGGAAAATTAAAAAATCCAAGATTTTCAATGATTTTAACTATAAAACTTCATTCAAGTATCTAAAAAACATTTAATTTACTAGATTTCTGGACAGCATTATCAAAATTAATCAGAATAAATAAATCAATAACATTTTTTTTTACTTTGATTTTTTTAAATCCAGAATTATTTTTGTGTTATCAAAAATGTTTTTTTATTATTATAGTTGTTTAAAAACCGACTATAGCATCATATGTTAAATTAAAATAAACTTTGTTTAACTTGTTGGTTTAATGAAGTCCATCAAAGTTTGATGATCTGGTTGATTTTAATTTAATGGACCTTTATCCATTTGTTCTTTAGTTTACGTTTTGTGTTCCATTACCCGCAAGAGATGCTTCTTTTTATTTATTTCACCATTAAAAAAAGAATACAATGCCGTTTTATATAAATAAAATTTACATGATCGGGGCTAAAAGAAGACAATATTTGCCTTATCACTACGCCCCGACGCGCTTTCATCAGCAAGCGTGTACAATCGTTAAAATGTAAACATAAAATTACTTTGTACCATATAAAAAATAAATACAAATTGTACAGTAACTAATCTATAATCAAAAGAAAATTGTAAAAAAAAAGATAAAAAAAATAATAATAATAATAATAATTACACATAAAAATTAATAATAAGTTAATCGGAGAATTTAAGGAAAATTTAAATTAAAGACCAGTTAATAAGATAGTTGTTAAAAAAAAAAAAAATTAAAATTTAAAAAAAAAGACGTAAAAAAGAATCTTAAAAAGAATTTAATTCATTAACATCGTTAAAAAATTTTCGTTTGAGTTTTTGTTTGAATAGAGAAAGTGAAGAACAATTTTTCAGCTGGTTATTTAATAAAGTGTTCCATAATTTAGGACCTCTTATGGCAATAGAAAGTTTAGTAACCAAATAGTGCATTTTAGGTTGCTCATAATTGTAATTTGAAAATCTTGTAGGGTACTCGTAGTTAATTTTATTGGAAAGTGTATTAAATATTATAGGAGTTACTTTATTATGAAATTTGTACATAAATTTAAGAATTTGATAAAGGTTAAACTGAAAAACATTAAGTATGTGATGATTTTTAAATAGATCTTTAGAAGGTGTAAAACGACCTGCATCTGAAATAATTCTACTTTACTTACATTAGAGCTGCACCATGTAATATTTGCATAGTTTATATAACAATGTATGAAAAAGAAATATAAGATTTTTAAACAGTTTTGGTTTAATAATTGTTTAGTTTTGTATAGAATGCCAATATTTTTTGAAATTTTATCTTCTAATGTTTTTATGTGTTCTCTCCATGTCAAGTTCTTTTTCATGGCGTCTTAAGGTAATTGCTTTTTTGAAGACTTTGAGAAAACCTTTCAATAGATATCAATCTTTTCTGCACAGGGCCCTAAAATGTTAGAGCATAGCTCTGAAACCTTTTTTACTATACACAAACAAAATATATCTTTTTTTTTTCCATTCAATCTTCGCCTAGTACAAGGCCCTAGATGGTAGATTTCATTATGTATTTTTTGTCTTAATGTTTTATATTTTTATATTACTTTTATATTTTTTGGACATGATTGTCATCACATAAAGTTAGCTCTTGGATGTAACCAAATGTTTATGAAAACCGTTTTTTTTTTTGAAATTTATATATATATATTTTATTGTTATTTTAAAGTTTTTATTTTAATAATGATTTAGGTGTACTATTTGCTATTAAATTGTGAAAATCAATTCTTGAGTGTTCTTTTTGCATATTGCATTGTTTATTGAGAATATTGAATGGAATAATTTTGAAAAGAACTTTGAATGGAATAATAACAAACAAAATATATCTATATGATTCCAAAATGCAGTTGACGCATAAAACTTTACTATTTATGTAAAAACATTTCTTAATACTTTATATTTAGATCTGAGAGTGGGTAAACATTATTTACATAGTCATTTTGCTAGCATAAAATAATAAAATTAGAAAATCGCATTATGAAAACTTGTTCGAACCAAGTATAGAATAAAGAAAGTTAAACAAAAAAATAAGCAATAAAAAAACACATACATTTGATTTATAATGTTAAACACTTGAAATACTTGAACAATGTCGACGGAAGTCTGACTAATCAAGAAATGCAAACATTATTACTCTTAGTTTTGTAAATATTACTAAGATTAAATAAATTTAGTTAGGGTAACTCATAACAAAAAACATCTATCATATCTTATGTTAAATTAAAATGAGCTTTGTTTACCTTGTTTAGTCTATTAACATTTGATGTGTCTTCTGCATTACTGTATTTTTCTTTAGCTTCTCTCTAAATTTCATTAAAGTTCGATTATCTATCAATTCAACATCTCTAGTAATAATTATGTTCAAAGAACCTCAATGTAAGTTTCAAGTTGTTCAATGTGTTCGGGTCGTATAGACTCACTATCAGAACAACAAACAAACTGTGACCGCTGACTTTGCACTTAAAATGTGACTCTTAAATTAAAACTTGCAATCAATCATTAAATTAACAAGTTAACAATTTTCAAGTGTCTTTAACTTAATGGTGTAATTATGAAAGTAAAATGCGATACGCAATATAAATATAACAAAATAGGTGTGTAATTTACAGTTTCTCATTTTATATTCTCCATCAGGGCCGTAGCCAGCTTGAGCGGTGAAAGAAGTTGCTACGGGCCCCTCACCTAAAACTAATTATATTATAATTTTTATTTCATTCATTTTTAAATTTATTCATATATAAATATAAAATACATAGATTTTAATTTAAAATAACTTTTCGAGCTTTTTTGTTTGCGAATTCTTCAATGACGGTGTCAAAATTAAGTTCTTTAGCCAATTCACATTCAATACAGAGTCTCGCTAGATCATTCAAATGATTTGGTCCCATTGTGAATCTATTTTGATTTTTAATACGCGAGAAGCAACTAAATGATCTTTCTGCCTCAGCAACGGTAACTGGAAGGCAACAGAATATGCGTAACATTATAGTTAAATTTGGAAACAACATGTCGATTTGTAATTTACGAATTTCGTTTAGTAAATTCAATGACGTTAAATTTATAGCAATAAAATTAGCCGTGTAGATGGACTTCAAATGCAAAATTTTATCAATTAGATTGTTACTGATATCCTTCTCATATTTTTCTTGTAAGATTTTAGCCCTTCTGATAACATCCATTTCTTCGAGTTCGTTAAATGTCCATAAGACGTCAAAGTACCACAAATTGTTTGAATTGCTTCAAATCTAGTAGAAATTTCTTGAATAACTCTATCGATAATCACATCAAATACATTTTTTTTTTAATTTCTGTTGAGGAGTTTCAGTCGAAGTTTCATTGTTAAAATTTTCAAAATATTTCTTAATGTGTTTCCG
The DNA here is from genome assembly GCF_038396675.1 of Hydra vulgaris. Taxonomy (NCBI): domain Eukaryota; kingdom Metazoa; phylum Cnidaria; class Hydrozoa; order Anthoathecata; family Hydridae; genus Hydra; species Hydra vulgaris. The sequence goes on from NC_088931.1 coordinate 25,047,753, forward strand.
ATTGTGACTTTCCTTAAAGGTAGAAACTAAATCACAATTTTCAGCTGCAGTCTTTGCTTCATTTAAAATCAAATCCCATGAATCTCTGATCTTTTCTAAACCTTTCAAAAGACTTTTAATGTTTAGCATTTCAGTCGAGACTGTGATTTCGCGATTTTTCAAAATCAAATTGACATTATTTAATTTTGTCAAAATTTTGAGCCATATATAAGATAGCATCGTAACCTCGAAAGACTTCAGATAGTTTTTGATTCCTTCAAGTTCTGCACGTGTTTCTGCGGATGAATTTGCAAAATTCATTAGCATAAATTCAATTGATAAGATAACTTCAGGCGTTTTCAGCGCAATTGGTTTTATACTTTCAATTCTTGCTGACCATTGTGTCTTTGACATTAAATGAAGTGACATTTCAGTGTTAGATTTCAAAATTTCCTATCGTTGAGGACTAGAACTAAATATATTGTAAATTTTTTAAATTATGCAAAAGAATGTAACAGCCTTTTTACACAATTCTGCAGCATGAACTCTACACAGATTAAGCTCATGATATCCACATGGAGAAAAAATTGCAAAGGGATTTTTTTCTAAGATCCACGCTCGCACTCCTTTGTGTATACCACTCATGTTTGATCCACCATCAAATATTTGGCCTCTACAGTCATTCAAATCAATTTGAAGTCCTATTTGGGTGTCCAAAATCATAACTGTAATTGCTTCCCCTGTTTTCAAATTGCAATCAACAAAATTTAGGAATCTCTCATATATATGAAAAAGATTTGTTTTTTTGTTGAGCCCTACGAAACGAATAATGAATGTACATTGTTCCAAATACGATACATCAGGTATTGCATTGACCATTAAGGCGTAGTATTTAGCCTTAGATATCTCTTCTAAAATGTTTTTAACCACAAATGTTCCACAAAGGGCAAGAAATTTATTTTGAATTTGAGGAGACAAATAGTTCACTTGCAATTTCTTTTTTTCAATTTGTAACTCTTTCAATTTTTGATGATTTTTGAGCAAAGAATCATAGTTACTGATCAGCTCTAGTATTCCTAAAAAATTAATATTTACACCTTTGCTGGCTGGGACTGTAACATATGCTTTTTGACCTGTTTCATCTGAAAATACTATTTGGTTATAATTATAGTTTTCTAATTCTCTTGCAAATAATTGCCTGGCGTTTAAAATTCTCGGAGAATTTCTTTCAATTGGTACTTTAGTTAGCCTCTTTCTAGTATATCCCATTTTTTTAATTTTACTTACATAACTTTGTGAGCGATTGATTCCAATATTATTTAAACTTTCTACAATTTCTTGCCGAATATAACTACTGCCATTATTTAAATATGTGGCTATTTGATTTTTTATTATACTGTTATCCTTAAATTTCGGCCCTTTTTTGGCACCTAATATTTCTTTATCTGTTAAGCCATCATTAATTTTTTTAATTAATTTACGTACACAGCTGTAGGATAAGTTGGTTAATTCTTGAATTTCTTTATTAGATTTTTCAAGATCTAAATATCTTTTAACATTTTTAATTGTTTCGTTAGTAATTTCAATTCGGGTCTTTCTTTCTTGTGTCATACATGAACAATTTTTTTAAGTTTATATATTTTGAAATAAAGTGGTTTTAATTATGGAATAAAATGGTTTTAATTATGGAATAAAGTGGTTTTAATTATGGAATAATCCTGTAATTTTCAATTCATTGTTGTAGGTATGTTTGAGCGGTTTTGTAATGAATATATTTGAGATTAGTTATTCAAAATAAACTTCCAATAAAAATTATAAATCAGAGTTACACTTAGCGAATAATAAAAATATATACTTATTCTAAACAGAGTTATACTTAACGAAAAAAAACTGTAATCAGAGTTATACTAAAGGAAGATAAAAATATTTTAATACGTTGTGTTTGCTACCAGAAAACAACGTTAGATTTTAAAATGGCGTGCAATGTAAGCAAGCTTTCGTTATTATTGATTTTTTCTCTCGATTTCGTTTGTACATGGATTTCATATGGAACTATCTTTAGCTACTGTTCGAAGACATTGTAAGAATGCTAGATAAAGAATTTGAAGAAAATATTGTGTCTACATTGCGTGATTCATCAGATTAATTTTGTGTACAGAACTAATACAGAATGAATTTTTTAAATTTGATGAAAAGTTATTGTACGCTTATATTTATATAACAAAATATAAATAAAAGCAAAAAGTATTTATGTTTTTCCATTTAAGTTTTTTAACTGGTATTCCTATACAAATAAATATACATACAGTTTAATACTTATTTGTATAGATATGTATGTATAATTATTTGTATATTCTATACATAAACAAATCTTAAGACACAAACTGATGGTATGATTTGTGTGAATAGGTCATTGTTTAGATGTTTTAACAATGAAAATTTTGTGAAAAATTATTTTCAAACATTTTATCAAAAAATATTATCAGGCATAGTGTATACTATTAGCGTAATATACAGTTTTATTTTATATAACTGTGTATTATGTAAAAAGTTTATACTATATCTTTTAGAAAAAGATCCTAGATTTTCGAAAAGGTTTATTGTTGCCATAAATTAAGTTGCCATAAATTAACGTACCCATAAGAAAAAAAAAAAGAGATTAAATTTAAATTATTTAGAAAAATCTTACTTGCAATACCCAAATATTGTTTAAATATCGAAACAAATAAATGTTTTTAGGTGTTTTTTGAAAGGGTGTCAATATATATATATATATATATATATATGTATATATATATATATATATATATATATATATATATATATATATATATATATATATATATATATATATATATATATATATATATATATATTATATATATATATATATATATATATATATATATATATATATACATATATATATATTTATATATCTTTTTGGTTTCTTACTGAAAGAATCTACAATATATAATCTATTTTTAAAATTACCCATCTAATGGCTGCCTGCTCCATTGGACTCCTGTATGTGATCAATGTGTTGCAGAAATAAATAAATGAAAATAAGAAAATGAATAAACTTGCTTTATAGAAAAGAATGTTCAATGAAAATAAAATTGAAAACCTTTAGTTCTCTCAATATGGTTAAAATAAATAAACAACATCGAATCTTTATTGCAATACTGATGAAAACTATTCCATTGCGTCAAGAAGGAGCAATAAGTGAAAAGTATAATTGGTATGTAAATGCCCTCTTTCCTCAATATTTTTGCAACGAATATGATTTATTCCATTATTTTAGGTGGAAACTCAATTTAACTAATAATCAAATAGATTCTTAAGTAATCTGAAACACAAAAAATAGTTGTTTTCTACCAGTTTTAGAAGCTTAGTCGGTAGGGCCTCTCTCAATAATCATTCCTTGCTTCATAAGCAAACACCAACCAAACAAATTCAAATCATATAAATCCATCAAAGCAAAGTTTTTGTAAATGATTTAGACCAAACCTATGGACATCAACGACATTCACCCTATTTATGTTCTCCGAATTGCCAAATAAAGCAGGTGAAGTACCGTATCAACAAAAAAGCTGAAATCACCCTCATCTTCAAGAAAGGCTGCAAGTTGAACCGCCAAACTATTGACCAATATATAGGGTGAATTACATCACTATTTACCAAATACAATAATTTTCCGCAAAGCGTTGGAAGTTATTTAGCAAGTATACGGCACAACGATGCTGCATCATTCTTAACTGTACTTTACCAACTTTTGTTATATGTCATGAGATCATCTTTACATATTATGCAATATTGGAACCCATTTCTTAGTAAATACAAGCAATACGTTGAATTTACATCGTGATCAGAAACTAATCATCAAGTTAGTTAAAGTTTTTTGTAAATATTAACAAAAAGCCGAAACTCATTTTAAGTAAAATATATATACTAATGTGATTGCTCTCACATAGTCAATAAACATTGATAAGAAAGCCCTTTGCCTATGCAGACAACAAGTACTTTGAAGCAATCTTAATAGCTTAAACATAAACAGCACAAGTTCTTTCCCCCTATAACGGGAAGAATACTTTAGACAAACAATATTTGCACCATACTGGATTCCATCATATCATCTTTAATGAACTGTTTCTCTGAATATAAAAGTCACTATTCCAGCTATTCAGACTTCAGCCTGATATCTTATCGCGTCTTCTTTCTGCTGAATTCAAAAGAAGCGTGACTGCCATCAGTCGTGTGTACAGAAATGATAGCTTTAACTTTGAGGCGATGAACTGATTTGATTTTTGGTGTACACATGTACATTCACATGGAATCAAGGAGGGTATGCAACTTATAAATTTTTTGTCAAGCACAAATTTTTACCAAGCTCTTCATGTTTTACTTATTGCACTGACTCTACCGGCAAATTCCATGGCAGACTAATGCCTTTCGGAGTGTGTTTATAGAGCATTCATCACAATAGTATAAGCAGCAACATGACTGACTTATATGCAGAAAATTATTTATATTTTTGTGTGGGACCCACACCTACAGCTGTTTCTTTTTAAAGATATTTAAGAATAGTTTCACTTTTAAAGCCCTGCTAACGTCTGTCTTTCTTTTATTAGCACTGCGTTTAAAACTCTTTAAAACTGTGTTATAATTTAATATTTACGTAATACTAGGGTATAAATAGTTATTACGTAATAAATATTACGTAATAACTTGGGTATAAGTATAAGTAGGGTGTGGCAAATAATAAACTTTTTTGAATAAGTTAACGAATGTTTTCTGAGGCGAAATTTGACGCAGAATTCAATTTTTTGTTTGTTTTTTGTTTGTTTATTTTGCCGTTGAATGTTTTTTACAGTTTAAAAATTTATAAATAAAAACACTAGCGGGGCAAGAACAAGATTCATGTTAAAAGTAATAATCAAGTAAATAAAAAAAATTGTAAGAAAAGAAAAAAAGAAAAACAAAGAATAAATAAGCAAATTAAAGGCCACGTATTTACAAGAGCCATACTATATACGTATACTATACAACTTGTTTATTGAAAAATATAAAAATAAAATTTATAAGAGTGTGTAATAAAGTAATATTTAAATAAAGAACGAAGAATTAAAAATAAAAAAGTACTTAATTTACAAAAATCGTAATATTTATGTATATTTTAAAACCAATTTGTATAAAAGTAAAATAAATAACAATTCATTCGTAGTTAAAAAAAAAAGAAAAATATTCAAGAACTCAGATTAGATTTCAACAATATGTTTTAAGACTAGATGTAGCACCATAACTGAATTAATGAAAAAAAGTTGATCATTCTGAGACATACTTTATATAATTGAATATTAGTTTAAAAGAAACATTTAAAATCCATAAGTAATAACACCTGTTTCGATTCATTTTTCAACTGTTGTATACTAACTTTTTTCGTATTTGCAATATTAGAAAACTTTTTCCTCAATAAGGCCCACGATATTGAATTGAATTTGTATAGAATTATATTTAGGGACAATGTAGTTATTATCTGAAAATTTTTTCGGGTATTTATACACAAATATAATTTATTCAAAATAGGTTTGAAATATTTTAGGAGATAGTCCCATCTTTTATACATGAACATTAAAACTTGGTGTAAGTTAATTTTATAAACGTTTAATGCACCAAGTATATGCAGAAGAGGCTCACATGGTAGAAATTCTGGAAAGAAATTACAGATAGCATGACAATTTAGGTTTAAGTGCATTTTTTTCAAGATAGTGGCCCAAAATAGCCACTGCCTCAAACATTAAGCTCTGAAGCTTTTAAAAAGGGTTTAAGAGAACGAATGAAAAAAGAAAGGGAATCCGGCTAATTGGCGGTCATATCATACGACAAACTAGTCATTCGTGATTGGACTGCGAAGAAGCGAGATGCTGTTTACACTAAATCTATATAAGTATTTATTTTTTAACTGATTTCTCCCTAATCTTAATTTGGATGATGATTTATTAATTAAACTTCGTGATGAAAATGTCACACTTGTGATAATGATGACACTAATTAATTTAACCTAAATCGTTAGAAAGCAAATACTATTCAATTTCTGAATCTAATTTCTATCTTCAACAAAATAAAAGCACATTTTCAATCTTAAACATTAATGTTCGAAGCCTAAACAAAAATTTTGAAGATTTTAAACTTCTAATGCCTGAATTAAATCACGATTTTGAAATAATCTGTCTTACTGAGACCTAGTGTAAATACGACGAGTATAATTTTCAATTTGAATTGATAAATTACGCGTCAAATCATCAACCACGAAACTTCCGTATCGGTGGAGGTGTTTGCATTTTTATTCATTACTCAATTAATTTTATAACACGTAATGACCTCAGTGTGAATGAAAAAGATTGCGAGTCATTGTGTATTGAAATAATTAACCAAAATTCTAAAAACATGACTGTTAATGTTATTTATAGAGAACCAGCTGGTAATTTAAAAGATTTTAAAGTTTCTTTACGTACTTTTTTAACAAAAGTTAATAAAAAAAAAAAAAGCAACTTAGTCGGTGACCTAAATATTAATCTTTTGAATCATGAGTCTAATAACAGTGTTAAATGTTTTGTAAATACTCTTTTACAAAATAACCTCATTCCAACGATAACTAAGCCAACAAGAATTACAAAAAGTTCCTCTACCCTACTAGATAACATAATTACTAATAATTTTTCTAATAGCTGCTTTAGTACAGGTATAATAAAGACTGATTTGACAGACCATTTTCCCACATTTCTAATAACAAAAAGCATAACCCCTGATAATATTTCCACAAAGCACATTATTTACAAGCGACAGATCAATGAAAACTCCATACAACAATTTCGCATCCTTCTAATTAACTTCGTTAATTAGAAGCTTGTTCTCCAATCACGTGATGCTAACAATGCTTATGAACTTTTTCTTGCGCAATTTTGTAAACAATACAATAAAGCGTTTCCTGTAAAAAAAGTTTTATATAAATTCAAAATCACTTCTATCGCCTTGGATTGGCTTACTAAAATCGTCAAGAGAAAAACAAAAGTTTTATGAAAAATTTCTTAAACAAAAAGAATATTCAAACGAAGCAAAATATAAAAACTATAAAAATATATTTGAAAAAATTAAAAAATACTCTAAAAAATTATATTATTCTAAATTGCTAGAAAATGCAAATGGAAATACTCAACAAACTTGGAATGCTATTAAAGAAATAATTGGACAAAACAAATATAAAAATAA